>NC_059463.1:60395813-60420813 GCF_905237065.1 Salmo salar
AAGTGTATTAGAACATACTACAATATATTTTAAAACATTTCCCCTTCTTCTAAGGAAAGGTAAACTTAGTTATTCAGTACATGACCAGTTCTTCCCCACAGGGAAATAACAGAGGAAGTATTAAAACATTTCCCCTTCTTCTAAGGAAAGGTAAACTTAGTTATTCAGTACATGACCAGTTCTTCCCCACAGGGAAATAACAGAGGAAGTATTAAAACATTTCCCCTTCTTCTAAGGAAAGGTAAACTTAGTTATTCAGTACATGACAGAGGAAGCCTTAAAACATTTCCCAACTAACGTCTTTATTTGTTATATTTTATCGAAAGGATCTGTTCATTTGTGAATCCTACCCTACCTTCTCCTAACACTGCCAAACATTCAAACTAAATGTGCCAATTATCTAGCTTGTCTCTATGTAGCTATATGTAAAACAGTAGGCCGAATGTTGTTGACGTAAATAATATTTGCTGGTCTGTGGTGTGTAATGAGGAGCAACCAGACGCTGCACTTGACACATTTATGAAATCTGCTTATTCCAGTTACTAATAAGCACCCATTAAGAAAATGACTGTAAAACACCCATTAAGAAAATTACTGTAAAACACCCATTAAGAAAATGATTATAAAAACTGTTACATCCCCTTGGATTGATGAGGAATTGAAACATGGTATGTTTTAGAGGGACGAGGCAAAAGGAATGGCAAATAAGTCTGGCTGCACAACCGATTTCGAAAACGTACTGCAAATTGAGAAATCATGTGACGAAACTGAATAAAAAGAAGAAGATTTGTACTATGAAACAAAGATAAATGATATAAAGAATTATAGTAAAAATCTTTGGAGCACCTTAAAATAACATTTTGGGCAAAAAGGCAAACTCAACTCCATCATTCGATGAATCAGATGGTTCATTCATCACAAAACCCAATGATATTGCCGACTACTTTAATGATTTTTTTCTTTGGCAAGATTAGCAAACTTAGGCATGACATGCCAGCAACAAATGCCGACACTACGCATCCAAGTATATCGGATCTAATTATGAAAGACAAGCGTTGTCATTTTGAATTTCAAAAATGTAGTGAGAAAGAGGTGAATTTCTGTTGTCTATCAACAATGACAAGCCACCGGGGTCTGACAACTTGGATGGAAAATGACTGAGGATAATAGCGGATGATATTGCCACTCCTATTGGCCATATCTTCAATTTCATCCTACTAGAGAGTGTGTGTCCTCAGGCCTGGAGGGAAGCAAAAGTCATTCTGCTACCTAAGAATAGTAAAGCCCCCTTTACTGGCTCAAATCAGCCTGTTACCAACACTTAGTAAACTTTTAGGGAAAAAAAATGTTTGACCAGATACAGTGCTATTTTACAGTAAACAAATTGACAACAGACTTTCAGCACGCCTATAAGGGAAGGACCTTTCACATGCATGGCACTTACACAAATGACTGATGATTGGCTGATTGGCTTATCGATCATTGTCTGTTGCTGGAAAAACGTGTTATGGCTTTACACCCCCTGCTATATTGTGGATTAAGAGTTACCTGTCTAACAGAACACAGAGGGTTTTCTTTAATGGAAGCCTCTCCAACATAATCCAGGTAGAATAAGGAATTACCCAGGGCAGTCTAGGCCCTGTACTTTTTTCAGTCTTTAACTAATGACATGCCACTAGCTCTGAGTAAAGCCAGTATATCTGTGTATAGTAACAGTCAAAAGTTTGGACACACCTACTCGTTCAGGGGTTTTTCTTTATTTTTACTATCTTCTACATTGTAGAATAGTAGTGAAGACATCAAAACTATGAAATAACACATATGGAATCATGTAGTAACCAAAAAAGTGTTAAACAAATCAAAATAGATTTTAGATTTTAAAATTGTCAAAGTAGCCACCCTTTGCCTTGATGACAGCTTTGCACACTATCGGCATTCTCTAAACCAGCTTCATGAGAAATGCTTTTTCAACAATCTTGAAAGAGTTCCCACATATGCTGAGCACTTGTTGGCTGCTTTTCCTTCACTCTGTGGTCCAACTCATCCTGAACCTCAATTGGAATCTCAATTGGGTTGAGGTCGGATGATTGTGGAGGCCAGGTCAATTGATGCAGCACTCCATCACTCTCCTTGGTCAAATAGCCCTGACATAGCCTGGAGGTGTGTTGGGTCATTGTCCTGTTGAAAAACAAATGATAGTCCCACTAAGCGCAAACCAGATGGGATGGCGTATCGCTGCAGAATGCTGTGGTAGCCATGCTGGATAAGTGTGCCTTGAATTATACCCCCACACCATAACACCTCCTCCTCCATGCTTCATGGTGGGAACCACACATGCTGAGATCATCCGTTCACCTACTCTGCATCTCACAAAGACACGGCGGTTGGAACCAAAAATCTCAAATTTGGACTCATCAGACCAAAGGACAGATTTCCACCGGTGTATTGTCCATTGCTCGTGTTTCTTGGCCCAAGCAAGTCTCTTCTTATTATTGGTGTCCTTTAGTAGGGGTTTCTTTGCAGCAATTCGACCATTTAAGGCTTGATTCACACAGTCTTCTCTGAACAGTTGATGTTGAGATGTGTCTGTTACTTGAACTCTGTGAAGCATTTATTTTGGCTGCAATCTGAGGTGCAGTTAACTCTAATGAACTCTGGGTCTTCCTTTCCTGTGGCGGTCCTCATGAGAGCCAGTTTCACCACAGCGCTTGATGATTTTTGTGACTGCAGTTATTGACATTTTCCGGATTGACTTTTTACATTTACGTCATTTAGCAGACGCTCTTATCCAGAGCGACTTACAAATTGGTGCATTCACCTTATGATATCCAGTGGAACAACCACTTTACAATAGTACATCTATATCTTTTTTTTGGGGGGGGGGGTTAGAAGGATTACTTTATCTTATCCCAGGTATTCCTTAAAGAGGTGGGGTTTCAGGTGTCTCCGGAAGGTGGTGATTGACTCCGCTGTCCTGGCTTCGTGAGGGAGCTTGTTCCACCATTGGGGTGCCAGAGCAGCGAACAGTTTTGACTGGGCTGAGCGGGAACTGTGTTTCCGCAGAGGTAGGGGGGCCAGCAGGCCAGAGGTGGATGAACGCAGTGCCCTTGTTTGGGTGTAGGGCCTGATCAGAGCCTGAAGGTACGGAGGTGCCGTTCCCCTCACAGCTCCGTAGGCAAGCACCATGGTCTTGTAGCAGATGCGAGCTTCAACTGGAAGCCAGTGGAGTGTGCGGAGGAGTGGGGTGACGTGAGAGAACTTGGGAAGGTTGAACACCAGACGGGCTGCGGCGTTCTGGATGAGTTGTAGGAGTTTAATGGCACAGGCAGGGAGCCCCGCCAACAGGGAGTTGCAGTAATCCAGACGGGAGATGACAAGTGCCTGGATTAGGACCTGCGCCGCTTCCTGTGTAAGGCAGGGTCGTACTCTGCGAATGTTGTATAGCATGAACCTACAGGATCAGGTCACCGCCTTGATGTTAGCGGAGAACGACAGGGTGTTGTCCAGGGTCACGCCGAGGCTCTTAGCACTCTGGGAGGAGGACACAATGGAGTTGTCCACCGTGATGGCGAGATCATGGAACGGGCAGTCCTTCCCCGGGAGGAAGAGCAGCTCCGTCTTGCCGAGGTTCAGCTTGAGGTGGTGATCCGTCGTCCACACTGATATGTCTGACAGACATGCAGAGATGCGATTCGCCACCTGGTTATCAGAAGGGGGAAAGGTGAAGATTAATTGTGTGTCGTCTGCGTAGCAATGATAGGAGAGACCATGTGAGGATATGACAGAGCCAAGTGACTTGGTGTATAGCGAGAATAGGAGAGGGCCTAGAACAGAGCCCTGGGGGACACCAGTGGTGAGAGCACGTGGTGCGGAGACGGAGACGGAGACGGATTCTTGCCAAGACCTTCATGTCTTAAAGTAATGATGGACTGTCGTTTCTCTTTGCTTATTTGAGCTGTTCTTGCCATAATATGGACTTGGTCTTTTACCAAATAGGGCTATCTTCTGTATACCACCCCTATCTTGTCACAACACAACTGATTGGCTCAAACGCATTAAGAAGGAAAGAAATTCCACAAATTAACTTTTAACAAGGTACACCTGTTAATTAAAATGCATTCCAGGTGACTACCTCATGAAGCTGGTTGAGAGAATGCCAAGAGTGTGCAAAACTGTCATCAAGGCAAAGGGTGGCTACTTTGAAGAATCTCAAATATAAAGTATATTTTGATATGTTTAACACTTTTTTTGGTTACTACATGATTCCATATGTGTTATTTCATAGTTTTGATGTCTTCACTATTATTCTACAATGTAGAAAATAGTACAAATAAAGAAAAATCCTTGAATGAGTAGGTGTGTCCAGACTTTGGACTGGAACTATATGCTGATGACTCAACACTATACATGTCAGCTACTGCAGTGAGTGAAATTACTGCAACACAGATTTTTATTTATTTATTTTATTTCACCTTTATTTAACCAGGTAGGCTAGTTGAGAACAAGTTCTCATTTACAACTGCGACCTGGCCATGATAAAGCAAAGCAGTGCGACACAAACAACAACACAGAGTTACACATGAAATAAACAAACATACAGTCAATAATACAATAGAAAAAGTCTATATACAGTGTGTGCAAATGAGGTAAGATAAGGGAGGTAGGCAATAAATAGGCCACAGTGGCGAAATAATTACAATTTAGCAATTAAACACTGGAGTGATAGATGTGCAAAAGATGAATGTGCAAGTAGAGATACTGGGATGCAAAGGAGCAAAAAAAAGAAATAATAAATAACAGTATGGGGATGAGGTAGTTGGGTAGGCTGTTTACAGATGGGCTATGTACAGGTGCAGTGATCTGTGAGCTGCTCTGACAGCTGGTGCTTAAAGCTAGTGAGGGAGGTAAGAGTCTCCAGCTTTAGTGATTCTTGCAGTTCGTTCCAGTCATTGGCAGCAGAGAACTGGAAGGAGAGACGGCCAAAGGAGGAATTGGCTTTGGGGGTGACCAGTGAGATATACCTGCTGGAGCGCGTGCTACGGGTGGGTGTTGCTATGGTGACCAGTGAGCTGAGATAAGGCGGGGCTTTACCTAGCAAAGACTTATAGATGACCAGGAGCCAGTGGGTTTGGCGACGAATATGAAGTGATGGCCAGCCAACGGGAACATACAGGTCGCAGTGGTGGGTAGTATATGGGGCTTTGGTAACAAAACGGATGGCACTGTGTTAGACTGCATCCAATTTGCTGAGTAGAGTGTTGGAGGCTATTTTGTAAATGACATCGCCGAAGTCAAGGATCGGCAGGATAGTCAGTTTTACGAGGGTATGTTTGGCAACATGAGTGAACGATGCTTTGTTACGGAATAGGAAGCCAATTCTAGATTTAATTTTGGATTGGAGATGCTTAATGTGAGTCTGGAAGGAGAGTTTACAGTCTAGCCAGACACCAAGGTATTTGTAGATGTCCACATATTCTAAGTCAGAACCGTCCAGAGTAGTAATGCTGGATGGGCGGGCAGATGCGGGCAGCGATCGGTTGAAGAGCATGCATTTAGTTTTACTTGCATTTAATAGCAGTTGGATGCCACGGAAGGAGAGTTGTATGGCATTGAAGCTCGTCTGGAGGTTAGTTAACACAGTGTCCAAAGAAGGGCCAGAAGTATACAGAATGGTGTCATCTGCGTAGAGGTGGATCAGAGAATCACCAGCAGCAAGAGCGACATCATTGATGTATACAGAGAAAAGAGTCGGCCTGAGAATTGAACCCTGTGGCACCCCCATAGAGACTGCCAGAGGTCCGGACAACAGGCCCTCCGATTTGACACACTGAACTCTGTCTGAGAAGTAGTTGGTGAACCAGGCGAGGCAGTCATTTGAGAAACCAAGGCTGTTGATTCTGCCGATGAGGATGTGGTGATTGACAGTCGAAAGCTTTGGCCAGGTCAATGAATACAGCTGTACGGTAATGTCTCTTATCGATGGCGGTTATGATATTGTTTAGGACCTTGAGAGTGGCTGAGGTGCACCCATGACCAGCTCGGAAACCAGATTGCATAGCGGAGAAGGTACGGTGGGATTCGAAATGGTCGGTGATCTGTTTGTTAACTTGGCTTTTGAAGACCTTAAAAAGGCAGGGTAGGATGGATACAGATCTGTAGCAGTTATAAGATGTAAGTTAGGCCTAAATATTTATAAAACTAAAAGCGTTGTATTTGGGACGAATCATTCATTAAACCCTAAACCATCTAAATCTTGTAATGAATAATGTGTAAATTGAGCAAGTTGAGATTAAACTGCTTGGAGTAACACTGGATTGTAAACTGTCATGGTTAAAACATATTGATACAACAGTAGCTAAGATGGGGAGAAGTCTGTCCATAATAAAGCACTGCTCTGCCTTCTTAACAGCACTATCAACAAGGCAGGTCCTACAGGCCCTAGTTTCTACCTTCTTAACAGCATTATCAACAAGGCAGGTCCTACAGGTCCTAGTTTCGACCTTCTTAACAACACGGCAGCACGGCTGGCGCTTAAATGTACACGGAGAGTTAAAATGAATAATATGTACGTCAGTCTCTCATGGCTCAAAGTAGAGGAGAGATTGACTTCATCACTACTTGTAGTTGTAGTAAGTATTGACATGTTGAATGCACTGAGCTGTCTGTTTTAAACTACAAAAAATATCAACGCCTCTTCTTGTCGATTGCTGTACTTTTCCACAGATACAAACCTGCAGACAGCTCAGTCCTTCTGGGTTCAGACAGCTCAGTCCTTCTGGGTTCAGACAGCTCAGTCCTTCTGGGTTCAGACAGCTCAGTCCTTCTGGGTTCAGACAGCTCAGTCCTTCTGGGTTCAGACAGCTCAGTCCTTCTGAGTTCAGACAGCTCAGTCCTTCTGAGTTCAGACAGCTCAGTCCTTCTGGGTTCAGACAGCTCAGTCCTTCTGAGTTCAGACAGCTCAGTCCTTCTGGGTTCAGACAGCTCAGTCCTTCTGAGTTCAGACAGCTCAGTCCTTCTGGGTTCAGACAGCTCAGTCCTTCTGGGTTCAGACAGCTCAGTCCTTCTGGGTTCAGACAGCTCAGTCCTTCTGGGTTCAGACAGCTCAGTCCTTCTGGGTTCAGACAGCTCAGTCCTTCTGGGTTCAGACAGCTCAGTCCTTCTGAGTTCAGACAGCTCAGTCCTTCTGGGTTCAGACAGCTCAGTCCTTCTGGGTTCAGACAGCTCAGTCCTTCTGAGTTCAGACAGCTCAGTCCTTCTGGGTTCAGACAGCTCAGTCCTTCTGGGTTCAGACAGCTCAGTCCTTCTGGGTTCAGACAGCTCAGTCCTTCTGAGTTCAGACAGCTCAGTCCTTCTGGGTTCAGACAGCTCAGTCCTTCTGGGTTCAGACAGCTCAGTCCTTCTGGGTTCAGACAGCTCAGTCCTTCTGGGTTCAAACAGCTCAGTCCTTCTGGGTTCAGACAGCTCAGTCCTTCTGGGTTCAGACAGCTCAGTCCTTCTGGGTTCAGACAGCTCAGTCCTTCTGGGTTCAGACAGCTCAGTCCTTCTGGGTTCAGACAGCTCAGTCCTTCTGGGTTCAGACAGCTCGGTCCTTCTGAGTTCAGACAGCTCAGTCCTTCTGGGTTCAGACAGCTCAGTCCTTCTGAGTTCAGACAGCTCAGTACTCCCTCCCTCCCTCCCTCCCTTCCTTTCCAGTTTAGACAGCCATCCAGCCAGCCCTCCCCCCTCCCTCCCCAGTTTAGACAGCCCTCCCTCCCCAGTTTAGACAGCCCTCCCTCCCTCCCTCCCTTTCCAGTTTAGACAGCCATCCAGCCAGCCCTCCCTCCCTCCCTTCCTTCCCCCCTTTACTCCACACCCCTCTCTTCCTGCACGTATCAGTATCCATTACTGCAATAATATTTTAACTGGTGGGGGGGGGGGTTTACCACACCCTGCTAGGTTTACCACACCCTGCTGTCCGTGCATTAACCTCAATGTGTCTGTGTTTATCATTTTCTCTATAAAAGCCCAGTCTATTATGACATGGTTTGTCAAGTTTCTGTTAATAGAGTGTTATGTTTTCCAGTAGTTTTCAGTGGCTCTGTCCTACTGCTGAAGTATAGATCTGGTAACTCATTATAGGCTGAAGTATAGATCTGGTAACTCATTATAGGCTGAAGTATATATCTGGTAACTCATTATAGGCTGAAGTATAGATCTGGTAACTCATTATAGGCTGAAGTATAGATCTGGTAACTCATTATAGGCTGAAGTATAGATCTGGTAACTCATTATAGGCTGAAGTATAGATCTGGTAACTCATTATAGGCTGAAGTATAGATCTGGTAACTCATTAGGTTGAAGTATAGATCTGGTAACTCGTTATAGGCTGAAGTATAGATCTGGTAACTCATTATAGGCTGAAGTATAGATCTGGTAACTCCTTATAGGCTGAAGTATAGATCTGGTAACTCCTTATAGGCTGAAGTATAGATCTGGTAACTCATTATAGGCTGAAGTATATATCTGGTAACTCATTATAGGCTGAAGTATAGATCTGGTAACTCATTATAGGCTGAAGTATAGATCTGGTAACTCATTATAGGCTGAAGTATAGATCTGGTAACTCATTATAGGCTGAAGTATAGATCTGGTAACTCCTTATAGGCTGAAGTATAGATCTGGTAACTCATTATAGGCTGAAGTATAGATCTGGTAACTCATTATAGGTTGAAGTATAGATCTGGTAACTCATTATAGGCTGAAGTATAGATCTGGTAACTCATTATAGGCTGAAGTATAGATCTGGTAACTCATTATAGGCTGAAGTATAGATCTGGTAACTCCTTGTAGGCTGAATTATAGATCTGGTAACTCCTTATAGGCTGAAGTATAGATCTGGTAACTCATTATAGGCTGAAGTATAGATCTGGTAACTCATTATAGGCTGAAGTATAGATCTGGTAACTCCTTATAGGCTGAAGTATATATCTGGTAACTCATTATAGGCTGAAGTATAGATCTGGTAACTCATTATAGGCTGAAGTATAGATCTGGTAACTCATTATAGGCTGAAGTATAGATCTGGTAACTCATTATAGGCTGAAGTATAGATCTGGTAACTCATTATAGGCTGAAGTATAGATCTGGTAACTCCTTATAGGCTGAAGTATAGATCTGGTAACTCATTATAGGCTGAAGTATAGATCTGGTAACTCATTATAGGCTGAAGTATAGATCTGGTAACTCATTAGGTTGAAGTATAGATCTGGTAACTCGTTATAGGCTGAAGTATAGATCTGGTAACTCATTATAGGCTGAAGTATAGATCTGGTAACTCCTTATAGGCTGAAGTATAGATCTGGTAACTCATTATAGGCTGAAGTATAGATCTGGTAACTCATTATAGGCTGAAGTATAGATCTGGTAACTCATTATAGGCTGAAGTATAGATCTGGTAACTCATTATAGGCTGAAGTATAGATCTGGTAACTCCTTATAGGCTGAAGTATAGATCTGGTAACTCATTATAGGCTGAAGTATCGATCTGGTAACTCATTATAGGCTGAAGTATAGATCTGGTAACTCCTTATAGGCTGAATTATAGATCTGGTAACTCCTTATAGGCTGAAGTATAGATCTGGTAACTCCTTATAGGCTGAAGTATAGATCTGGTAACTCCTTATAGGCTGAAGTATAGATCTGGTAACTCATTATAGGCTGAAGTATATTTCTGGTAACTCATTATAGGCTGAAGTATAGATCTGGTAACTCATTATAGGCTGAAGTATAGATCTGGTAACTCATTATAGGCTGAAGTATAGATCTGGTAACTCCTTATAGGCTGAAGTATAGATCTGGTAACTCCTTATAGGCTGAAGTATAGATCTGGTAACTCATTATAGGCTGAAGTATAGATCTGGTAACTCCTTATAGGCTGAAGTATAGATCTGGTAACTCATTATAGGCTGAAGTATATATCTGGTAACTCATTATAGGCTGAAGTATAGATCTGGTAACTCATTATAGGCTGAAGTATAGATCTGGTAACTCATTATAGGCTGAAGTATAGATCTGGTAACTCATTATAGGCTGAAGTATAGATCTGGTAACTCATTATAGGCTGAAGTATAGATCTGGTAACTCATTATAGGCTGAAGTATAGATCTGGTAACTCATTATAGGCTGAAGTATAGATCTGGTAACTCCTTATAGGCTGAATTATAGATCTGGTAACTCCTTATAGGCTGAAGTATAGATCTGGTAACTCATTATAGGCTGAAGTATAGATCTGGTAACTCCTTATAGGCTGAAGTATAGATCTGGTAACTCCTTATAGGCTGAAGTATAGATCTGGTAACTCATTATAGGCTGAAGTATATTTCTGGTAACTCATTATAGGCTGAAGTATAGATCTGGTAACTCATTATAGGCTGAAGTATAGATCTGGTAACTCATTATAGGCTGAAGTATAGATCTGGTAACTCCTTATAGGCTGAAGTATAAATCTGGTAACTCCTTATAGGCGAAGTATAGATCTGGTAACTCCTTATAGGCTGAAGTATAGATCTGGTAACTCATTATAGGCTGAAGTATAGATCTGGTAACTCCTTATAGGCTGAAGTATAGATCTGGTAACTCCTTATAGGCTGAAGTATAGATCTGGTAACTCCTTATAGCCTGAAGTATAGATCTGGTAACTCATTATAGGCTGAAGTATATATCTGGTAACTCATTATAGGCTGGAAGTATAGATCTGGTAACTCCTTATAGGCTGAAGTATAGATCTGGTAACTCCTTATAGGCTGAAGTATAGATCTGGTAACTCCTTATAGGCTGAAGTATAGATCTGGTAACTCCTTATAGGCTGAAGTATATTTCTGGTAACTCATTATAGGCTGAAGTATAGATCTGGTAACTCATTATAGGCTGAAGTATAGATCTGGTAACTCATTATAGGCTGAAGTATAGATCTGGTAACTCCTTATAGGCTGAAGTATAGATCTGGTAACTCCTTATAGGCTGAAGTATAGATCTGGTAACTCCTTATAGGCTGAAGTATCGATCTGGTAACTCATTATAGGCTGAAGTATAGATCTGGTAACTCCTTATAGGCTGAAGTATAGATCTGGTAACTCCTTATAGGCTGAAGTATAGATCTGGTAACTCCTTATAGGCTGAAGTATAGATCTGGTAACTCATTATAGGCTGAAGTATAGATCTGGTAACTCATTATAGGCTGAAGTATAGATCTGGTAACTCCTTATAGGCTGAAGTATAGATCTGGTAACTCATTATAGGCTGAAGTATAGATCTGGTAACTCATTATAGGTTGAAGTATAGATCTGGTAACTCATTATAGGCTGAAGTATAGATCTGGTAACTCCTTATAGGCTGAATTATAGATCTGGTAACTCCTTATAGGCTGAAGTATAGATCTGGTAACTCCTTATAGGCTGAAGTATAGATCTGGTAACTCCTTATAGGCTGAAGTATAGATCTGGTAACTCATTATAGGCTGAAGTATAGATCTGGTAACTCATTATAGGCTGAAGTATATATCTGGTAACTCATTATAGGCTGAAGTATAGATCTGGTAACTCATTATAGGCTGAAGTATAGATCTGGTAACTCATTATAGGCTGAAGTATAGATCTGGTAACTCATTATAGGCTGAAGTATAGATCTGGTAACTCCTTATAGGCTGAAGTATAGATCTGGTAACTCATTATAGGCTGAAGTATAGATCTGGTAACTCATTATAGGTTGAAGTATAGATCTGGTAACTCATTATAGGCTGAAGTATAGATCTGGTAACTCCTTATAGGCTGAATTATAGATCTGGTAACTCCTTATAGGCTGAAGTATAGATCTGGTAACTCCTTATAGGCTGAAGTATAGATCTGGTAACTCATTATAGGCTGAAGTATAGATCTGGTAACTCATTATAGGCTGAAGTATAGATCTGGTAACTCATTATAGGCTGAAGTATAGATCTGGTAACTCATTATAGGCTGAAGTATAGATCTGGTAACTCCTTATAGGCTGAAGTATAGATCTGGTAACTCCTTATAGGCTGAAGTATAGATCTGGTAACTCATTATAGGCTGAAGTATAGATCTGGTAACTCCTTATAGGCTGAAGTATAGATCTGGTAACTCATTATAGGCTGAAGTATATATCTGGTAACTCATTATAGGCTGAAGTATAGATCTGGTAACTCATTATAGGCTGAAGTATAGATCTGGTAACTCATTATAGGCTGAAGTATAGATCTGGTAACTCATTATAGGCTGAAGTATAGATCTGGTAACTCCTTATAGGCTGAAGTATAGATCTGGTAACTCATTATAGGCTGAAGTATAGATCTGGTAACTCATTATAGGTTGAAGTATAGATCTGGTAACTCATTATAGGCTGAAGTATAGATCTGGTAACTCATTATAGGCTGAAGTATAGATCTGGTAACTCATTATAGGCTGAAGTATAGATCTGGTAACTCCTTATAGGCTGAATTATAGATCTGGTAACTCCTTATAGGCTGAAGTATAGATCTGGTAACTCATTATAGGCTGAAGTATAGATCTGGTAACTCCTTATAGGCTGAAGTATAGATCTGGTAACTCCTTATAGGCTGAAGTATAGATCTGGTAACTCATTATAGGCTGAAGTATATTTCTGGTAACTCATTATAGGCTGAAGTATAGATCTGGTAACTCATTATAGGCTGAAGTATAGATCTGGTAACTCATTATAGGCTGAAGTATAGATCTGGTAACTCCTTATAGGCTGAAGTATAAATCTGGTAACTCCTTATAGGCGAAGTATAGATCTGGTAACTCCTTATAGGCTGAAGTATAGATCTGGTAACTCATTATAGGCTGAAGTATAGATCTGGTAACTCCTTATAGGCTGAAGTATAGATCTGGTAACTCCTTATAGGCTGAAGTATAGATCTGGTAACTCCTTATAGCCTGAAGTATAGATCTGGTAACTCATTATAGGCTGAAGTATATATCTGGTAACTCATTATAGGCTGAATTATAGATCTGGTAACTCCTTATAGGCTGAAGTATAGATCTGGTAACTCCTTATAGGCTGAAGTATAGATCTGGTAACTCCTTATAGGCTGAAGTATAGATCTGGTAACTCCTTATAGGCTGAAGTATATTTCTGGTAACTCATTATAGGCTGAAGTATAGATCTGGTAACTCATTATAGGCTGAAGTATAGATCTGGTAACTCATTATAGGCTGAAGTATAGATCTGGTAACTCCTTATAGGCTGAAGTATAGATCTGGTAACTCCTTATAGGCTGAAGTATAGATCTGGTAACTCCTTATAGGCTGAAGTATCGATCTGGTAACTCATTATAGGCTGAAGTATAGATCTGGTAACTCCTTATAGGCTGAAGTATAGATCTGGTAACTCCTTATAGGCTGAAGTATAGATCTGGTAACTCCTTATAGGCTGAAGTATAGATCTGGTAACTCATTATAGGCTGAAGTATAGATCTGGTAACTCATTATAGGCTGAAGTATAGATCTGGTAACTCCTTATAGGCTGAAGTATAGATCTGGTAACTCATTATAGGCTGAAGTATAGATCTGGTAACTCATTATAGGTTGAAGTATAGATCTGGTAACTCATTATAGGCTGAAGTATAGATCTGGTAACTCCTTATAGGCTGAATTATAGATCTGGTAACTCCTTATAGGCTGAAGTATAGATCTGGTAACTCCTTATAGGCTGAAGTATAGATCTGGTAACTCCTTATAGGCTGAAGTATAGATCTGGTAACTCATTATAGGCTGAAGTATATTTCTGGTAACTCATTATAGGCTGAAGTATAGATCTGGTAACTCATTATAGGCTGAAGTATAGATCTGGTAACTCATTATAGGCTGAAGTATAGATCTGGTAACTCCTTATAGGCTGAAGTATAGATCTGGTAACTCCTTATAGGCTGAAGTATAGATCTGGTAACTCATTATAGGTTGAAGTATAGATCTGGTAACTCCTTATAGGCTGAAGTATAGATCTGGTAACTCATTATAGGCTGAAGTATATATCTGGTAACTCATTATAGGCTGAAGTATAGATCTGGTAACTCATTATAGGCTGAAGTATAGATCTGGTAACTCATTATAGGCTGAAGTATAGATCTGGTAACTCATTATAGGCTGAAGTATAGATCTGGTAACTCCTTATAGGCTGAAGTATAGATCTGGTAACTCATTATAGGCTGAAGTATAGATCTGGTAACTCATTATAGGTTGAAGTATAGATCTGGTAACTCATTATAGGCTGAAGTATAGATCTGGTAACTCATTATAGGCTGAAGTATAGATCTGGTAACTCATTATAGGCTGAAGTATAGATCTGGTAACTCCTTATAGGCTGAATTATAGATCTGGTAACTCCTTATAGGCTGAAGTATAGATCTGGTAACTCATTATAGGCTGAAGTATAGATCTGGTAACTCCTTATAGGCTGAAGTATAGATCTGGTAACTCCTTATAGGCTGAAGTATAGATCTGGTAACTCATTATAGGCTGAAGTATATTTCTGGTAACTCATTATAGGCTGAAGTATAGATCTGGTAACTCATTATAGGCTGAAGTATAGATCTGGTAACTCATTATAGGCTGAAGTATAGATCTGGTAACTCCTTATAGGCTGAAGTATAGATCTGGTAACTCCTTATAGGCTGAAGTATAGATCTGGTAACTCCTTATAGGCTGAAGTATAGATCTGGTAACTCATTATAGGCTGAAGTATAGATCTGGTAACTCCTTATAGGCTGAAGTATAGATCTGGTAACTCCTTATAGGCTGAAGTATAGATCTGGTAACTCCTTATAGCCTGAAGTATAGATCTGGTAACTCATTATAGGCTGAAGTATATATCTGGTAACTCATTATAGGCTGAAGTATAGATCTGGTAACTCCTTATAGGCTGAAGTATAGATCTGGTAACTCCTTATAGGCTGAAGTATAGATCTGGTAACTCCTTATAGGCTGAAGTATAGATCTGGTAACTCCTTATAGGCTGAAGTATATTTCTGGTAACTCATTATAGGCTGAAGTATAGATCTGGTAACTCATTATAGGCTGAAGTATAGATCTGGTAACTCATTATAGGCTGAAGTATAGATCTGGTAACTCCTTATAGGCTGAAGTATAGATCTGGTAACTCCTTATAGGCTGAAGTATAGATCTGGTAACTCCTTATAGGCTGAAGTATCGATCTGGTAACTCATTATAGGCTGAAGTATAGATCTGGTAACTCCTTATAGGCTGAAGTATAGATCTGGTAACTCCTTATAGGCTGAAGTATAGATCTGGTAACTCCTTATAGGCTGAAGTATAGATCTGGTAACTCATTATAGGCTGAAGTATAGATCTGGTAACTCATTATAGGCTGAAGTATAGATCTGGTAACTCCTTATAGGCTGAAGTATAGATCTGGTAACTCATTATAGGCTGAAGTATAGATCTGGTAACTCATTATAGGCTGAAGTATAGATCTGGTAACTCATTATAGGCTGAAGTAAAGTCAGTGGTTGCATCTGAAATGGCACCCTATTCCCTATTTAGTGCACTACTTTTGAGAAGAGGCCTATAATGCCATTTTGGACGCAGTCAGTCTTGTTGACCCATCTACCATTGTGCTATAGCTAGCTCCATGCCTCTCCTGTTCCCCTCCTGTTCCCCTCCCTCTCCTGTTCCCCTCCCTACCTCCCTCCCTCCCTGCCTCCCTCCCTCCATGCCTCTTCCCTCTCCTGTCCCCCTCCCTCCCTGCCTCCCTCCCTCCCTCCATGCCTCTTCCCTCTCCTGTTCCCCTGCCTCCCTCCCTGCCTCCCTCCCTCTTCCCTCTCCTGTTTCCCTCCCTCCCTGCCTCTCTCCCTCCATGCCTCTTCCCTCTCCTGTCCCCCTCCCTCCCTGCCTCCCTCCCTCCCTCTCTCCCTCCATGCCTCTTCCCTCTCCTGTTTCCCTCCCTCCCTGCCGCCCTCCCTCCCTGCCTCTCTCCCTCCATGCCTCTTCCCTCTCCTGTTCCCCCTCCCTGCCTCCCTCCCTGCCTCCCTCCCTCCATGCCTCTTCCCTCTCCTGTCCCCCCTCCCTGCCTCCCTCCCTCCATGCCTCTTCCCTCTCCTGTTTCCCTCCCTCCCTGCCGCCCTCCCTCCATGCCTCTTCCCTCTCCTGTTTCCCTCCCTCCCTGCCTCTCTCCCTCCATGCCTCTTCCCTCTCCTGTTCCCCTCCCTCCCTGCCTTCCTCCCTCCATGCCTCTTCCCTCTCCTGTTCCCCCTGCCTCCCTGCCTTCCTCCCTCCATGCCTCTTCCCTCTCCTGTTCCCCTGCCTCCCTCCCTGCCTTCCTCCCTCCATGCCTCTTCCCTCTCCTGTTCCCCTGCCTCCCTCCCTGCCTTCCTCCCTCCATGCCTCTTCCCTCTCCTGTTCCCCTGCCTCCCTCCCTGCCTCCCTCCCTGCCTTCCTCCCTCCATGCCTCTTCCCTGTCCTGTTCCCCTCCCTCCCTACCTCCATGTTGCTGCTTGCCTCCATGTTATCACAAAGAGAAGTTAGCTAGCTAACATTAGTCATATTAAGGTAAAGTACACTATTTAAGGAGAAGTTAGCTAGCTAGTCACATTAAGGTAAAGTACACTCTTAAAGGAGAAGATAGCTAGCTAGTCACATTAAGGTAAAGTACACTCTTAAAGGAGAAGTTAGCTAGCTAGTCACATTAAGGTAAAGTACAGTCATTAAAAAGTTAGCTAGCTAGTCACATTAAGGTAAAGTACAGTCTTTAAAAAATTAGCTAGCTAGTCATATTAAGGTAAAGTACAGTCTTTAAAAAATTAGCTAGCTAGTCATATTAAGGTAAAGTACACTCTTAAAGGAGAAGTTAGCTAGCTAGTCACATTAAGGTAAAGTACACTCTTAAAGGAGAAGTTAGCCAACTAGTCACATTAAGGTAAAGTACACTCTTAAAGGAGAAGTTAGCTAGCTAGTCACATTAAGGTAAAGTACACTCTTAAAGGAGAAGTTAGCTAGCAAGTCACATTAAGGTAAAGTACAGTCATTAAAATGTAGCTAGCTAGTCACATTAAGGTAAAGTACACTCTTTAGAAAGTTAGCTAGCTTGACATATTAAGGTAAAGTACAGTATTTATCTCTCCACACTGACGGACTTGTTGTGAGCCAAGTATTGTGTTGTGAGCCAAGTATTGTGTGCTGGCCAGCGGGACGAATAGTTGTAACTGTACAATATTTGTTACATTGTACTTACAATAATATTTACAGTCTATTAAGAACTTATGTGAAGAGTATACTCAAACTAAATAACACAACATTTCCCCATATCCCCCATAGAAACTTATCAGTTTATCTCTTAGTGTCACATGACAATAGGCCATACAGGAACTCATATGGCAACTTGATCATCAGAGACTTTTGTGAGAAAAATGAATCAGGTCATTATGCAACAGATGGAGCCATTGAATTGGTGAGACTGAAATGCTGCTCTTGTGTTTTTATCCTGGATTGTCAAGATGGCTGCTTCTCTCTCTCTCTCTCTCTCTCTCTCTCTCTCTCTCTCTCTCTCTCTCTCTCTCTCTCTCTCTCTCTCTCTCTCTCTCTCTCTCTCTCTCTCTCTGCTCTCTCTCTCTCTCTCTCTCTCTCTCTCTCTCTCTCTCTCTCTCTCTCTCTCTCTCTCTCTCACTCTCACTCTCTCTCTGCCAGGAAGAAACCTGTTTGTAGTTCTCCTGGAATTTGGCAGTGGCTTGAAATGGAAAAGATATTCATTGAATTGATTTATAAGGTATGAACTACACGTACAGCCAATAAAATATTATGTCGTTAGTTGAATATGGAATATACACTGAGTGTTCCACCTGCTCTTTCCATGACATCGACTGACCAGGTGAAAGCTACGATCCCTTATTGATGTCTGTCACAGGCGTCGTATAGAGGAGACCAAGGCGCAGCCTGTTGCGTGCTCATAATATATTTTAATGAAAAACGAACACTTACACAAACAAAAAAAAACCAACAGCAAACAGTTCCGTCAGGTAACATACAACTAAACGGAGAACAACTACCCACGAAAACTAAAGGGAAAAAAGGCTGCCTAAGTATGGTTCCCAATCAGAGACAACGATAGACAGCTGCCTCCGATTGGAAACCATACCCGGCCAAAACATAGAAATACAAACATAGAATGCCCACCCTCTATCACACCCTGACCTAACTAAACAGATAAAAAAACAGCTCTCTAGGTCAGAGCGTGACAATGTCACTTGTTAAATCCACAACAACTCAATATTAGGAAGGTGTTCCTAACGTTTTGTACATTCAATGTATTATTTCACCCGTACATCTTTCTGGTAAAGATGGTCGACTTAAAAAAAAGCTAAAGTCAACTGATTCCCCTGACCGTGAAGTCGGCTAAATGACTGAAATAAAAAAAAGAAATGAACCAGTCTAATTATATCACTAGGAAAAGCAATAGATTAAATAAGGAAAGATGAGAAGTCAAGTCCACAATTCAGAATTCCACTTCCTGTTTCAATCGGTCTCGGGGTTTTGACTGCCATTTGAGTTCTGTTATACTCACAGACACCATTCAAACAGTTTTAGAAACTTTAGAGTGTTTTCTATCCATATATAATAAGTATATGCATGCCCTATCTTCTGAGTTTGATTAGTAGGCCGTTGAAAATGGGAACGATTTTTTTTCAAAATGCGCTGTGGCGCCCCCTATCCTACGGTATCCTCAAGAGGTTAAGACTTTTGGGGAATTAAGGATATCCTCATTGCAAACAAAATGTGGCAACAACCTATATTTAATTTTGAGACCGTGTGTGTGTGTGTGTGTGTGTGTGTGTGTGTGTGTGTGTGTGTGTGTGTGTGTGTGTGTGTGTGTGTGTGTGTGTGTGTGTGTGTGTGTGTGTGTGTGTGTGTGTCTGTGTAACAGTAGGTTATCGAGCTATGAAGCCAGTCACAGTGAAGTGAACCACCTCCCTGTACAGATACAGATAAGCGTTCACTGCTCATGTAACCGATGTGAAATGGCTAGTTAGTTAGCGGTGGTGCGCGCTAATAGCAATTCAATCGGTGTTGGGGCGAAGAGAGGGACGGAACCTAACACTGTTACACTCACATACTCCAGCTTTCAGTGTTGCTGTTGAGTTGTCGAGCAGTTGGGACTAGTCTGACTCCCAAATTCCACCCTATACTCTATTTCGTGCACTACTACCACAGAGCCCTGGTCAAAAGTAGTGACAAATAAAGGGAATAGGGATGCCATTTGGGACGTAGCCTATGATCACAATAAATCTTTCAGTTCAGTTGGCTAAAACTGTAAACTCAGCCCTTCATGTGTCTAACAGAAAGACCCTCCAGGCTGAGGATTGGAGTGAGCCCCCACTCCACGCTATCCCCTCTACTCAATTCAATTCAAGGGGCTTTATTGGCATGGGGAAACATATGTTAACATTGCCAAAGCAAATTAAGTAGATAATAAACAATAAAAATGAACAGTAAACATTACACTCACAGAAGTTCCAAAAGAATAAAGACATTTCAAATGTCATATTATGTGTTATACGGTGTTGTAACGATGTGCAAAGAGTTAAAGTACAAAAGAGGAAATAAATAAACATTCTCTCTACGTCCTCTCCTCCTCCTCCCCTAGGCTCTTCTCTCACCTCCCCCTCCTCCTGCCCACCCTCCCCTCATCCTGCCAACCCTCTCTCTACTCATTCAATTCAAAGGCTTTATTGGCATGGGAAACATGTGTTTACATTGCCAAAGCAAGTGAAATAGGTCACAAATCTTGCTGCTGTGATGGCACACTTGTATTTCACCCAATAAATATGGGAGTTTATCAAAATTGGATTTTTTAAATTATTTTTTATTATTTGTGGGTCTGTGTAATCTGAGGGAAATGTGTCTAATATGGTCGTACATACTCTCAATCTCCTCCCCTCCCCTCACCTCATTCTCCCACATACTCTCCCTCTCCTGTCATTTATACTCCTCCCTCCTTTTCTCTCCTCTTTCCTCCTCCCTCCTTCCTCCCCTTCCCCTCCCCCTCTCTGTCCCAATACTCCAGGCCAGCTCCAGGGCCAGGCAGGGAGGCCAGTACAATGCTCCTTTCAGCCGTCTGTTTATTAAGTCTAGCCCACTGAGGGTCACTGGGCCCGAATACATTTATAACTTAGCTACAATGGTGAAGCCAGTGTCTGTGTCACTGCAGTCCCTTATCAAGGTGGAGTAGATAACTTTAACTCAGGAACGGGCATAGGTTACATTCCTGGCACACCTCACTCTAAAAACAGCTCGGGCGGCTAACGTTAACTAGCTGGCTAACGTTAGCTAAGCTGGTGGGTTAGGGGCTCCCGAGTGGCGCAGCGTTCTAAGGCAACTGCATCTCAGTTCTAGAGGTATCACTACAGACCCTGGTTTGATTCCAGGCTGTATCACAACCTGGCGGCACACAATTGGCCCAGCGTCTTCCGGGCTAGGGTTTGGCCAGGGTACGCCGTCATTTTAAATAAGAATTTGTTCTTAACTGATTTGCCTAGTTAAATAAAGGTTAAATTAAATACATTAAAAATGAAGGTTACGTTTAGGAGTTAGGTTAAAGGGTTAAGGTTAGGGGAAAGGTTAGCTAACATGCTAAGTAGTTGAAAAGTTGCTAATTAGCTCAAATGCTAAAGTTGTCCATGATGAGATTCAAACTCACCCGAACCATGACCCCAGACCATTATTCCTCCTCCACCAAACTTTACAGTTGGCACTATGCATTCAGGCAGGTAGCGTTCTCCTGGCATTCACCAAACCCAGATTCGCCAAACCCAGATTCGTCCATCGGACTGCCAGATGGTGAAGTGTGATTTGTCACTCCAGAGAACGAGTTTCCACTGCTCCAGAGTCCAATGGTGGCGAGCTTTACACCACTCCAGCCGACGCTTGGCATTGCTCATGGTGATCTTAGGCTTGTGTGCGGCTGTTCTGCCATGGAAACCCATTTCATGAAGCTCCCGGCGAACAGTTCTTGAGCTGACGTTGCTTCCAGAGGCAGTTTGGAACTCGGTAGTGAGTGTTGCAACTGAGGACAGATGATTTTTACGCACTTCAGCACTCGGCGGTCCCATTCTGTGAGCTTGTGTTGCCTATCACTTTGCAGCTGAGCCGTTGTTGCTCCTAGACGTTTTCATTTAACAATAACAGCACTTACAGTTGACCCGGGGCAACTCTAGTAGGGCAGAAATCTTATGACCTGACTTGTTGTAAAGGTGGCATCTTATGTTGAAAGTCACTGAGCTATTCCGGTATCGGCCATACTACTGTCAATGTTTGTCTATGGAGATTGCATGGCGGTGTGCTTGATTTAATACACCTGTCAGCAACGGGTGTGGCTGATATAGCCGAATCCACTCATTTGAAGGGGTGTCCACATACTTTTGTATATATAGTGTATTTACCAACCTCTGTGGTTAGTTCTACCAACACATAGACTTATATTTACCAATATAAGTCTTATATTTGGTTCTATTTATTACAGTTTCTCTCTGTCTCGAGTGCTTATTATTACACTGTACTGGATTTGAACACTGTAGTAGTCACACACACACACACACACACACACACACACAAAGAGAACCACGACAAACACATTAAATATAGTACTTAGCTATGATGCTATATTTATGAGAGCGATCCTATTCCAGTATCGTGTTGTTCTATACAGTCTTGTCGGGAATAATCTGTCCTCTACATTTCAATGGCTTCCGCCCACCCACCTCCTTTGTTGCTGCATTTACATTCTAGAACACATCAATCCAGTTTTCTTGTATTTAGTGATTAAATAATACTATCATCCTAACAAAAAATGTTCAGTTCTAACCTAAAATGTAGCCTACTTACAACATACTGACATATATTCTTCTGCTGGCAATAAATGTAAGAAATATATTTTGAAAAATAAATATGATCCTAACGATACTGTTGCTTATTTGACTATACAACAGTGTAATTATCAAAACAAAAGTAGATTGAAACAGATTTTAATAAGAAGCAGTTATTTATTGTTCGAAGCGTTTTTCAATAATGCAATGACAGCATCAAGCAATGGTGTAGAATAATCCCAACGAGAACGGATGTGATTGGTTCGTAGGTCTCACTCCTACCCATTTAACCACTCCCCCAACATAGCATTGTCAATAACACCATAAACAGACAGTATCAGAAAACAATCATATATTGTAACAGTAACCAATATCTGTTGAAATGAGGTATGTTTTCTCTCCTACATCTAATGTAAACATACATTTAATGTAAACAGAAATACATTACATTTAGATACCAGGTCCCTTTACATGTCTATGGGTGGTTCGGTCCCACTGAATGTGTCACAAAAGTCATTGAAGTCTTTCTGCATGAAATCTTCACTCTGCATCACGTCGTTATCTGACGGGAAATACTGCATACTGTTACTCTCTTGCTCCTCTTGGTACAAATCCCCTAAATTGAAGAAGGGGAACTGTTGGCACTTGGCCAATTGTCGGGGGAAGAACCGTGCTGGCGTTGTTGTGAGATTTGGACTGTCGAGTAGAGCGCCCCTTGCGTTCTCTAGCACGCCTAGATACGAGTCCATGTCTGTGAAATCAGTTTCGCAGTCAGACCCACTGTCTGTGCCGATGGAGTCCGAACGCATATGCATCATTTGATATTTTTCATGCATCAGAAACTGGTTGGTGTTTCTCGGAGCTCTCATTCCTGGAGCTCTGCTACCTTTAATGTTGACAGGACGCAGTGACGTCATCACGCGAGGTGGTCGGTTCTGTTTGTAGAAGTGGTTGGGTTGGTGAGGATGAGATGATGATGATGCCCATGCACCCTTCCTCTCTTCCCCCGATACCCTTGTTGCCTCCTCCCGTTCTTGGACCAACTAAGCTTGTTGTTGTCACCTCTCCTTGCCTGCTGCCCATCCTTCTGTTGGTCTTTGCAAGCAGGTCGGTCACTGTAGACCCGCCACTGGCACATCATGGCCTTCCCATACATCTCTTCTTCGAAAAGCATTAGAAACACAGCTTGAGTGCTTCCCTGAGCTTTACATTCTCTTTCCCGCTGCTGTCAGCGGCTAAGGTAACAAAGAAAGTGTAATTTCTCTGTTATTGGGGATTTCGTATACTTTCGTGGATCACCACACGAAAACCCCTAAAAGTCTACCTTTTTACAATCTTCTTGGTTTTTTTCTTGACCACTGGCTTTAGAGAGTACATAGCCTGGTAGCACGCCTCTGGTTTAAGCAGCTTGACCTGCTCAGGGGGTTTACAACAGCGCTATCTAGCCTGTCACACACCCTTTTCTCTCGTCAAATAGTACAATTTATATTTAAAAAAAAATAAAAAATACGACTATAGAAGATAGCCAAATAAGTTTCGAGTTTCAGGTGTATTTCTTTCTTTTTTATTTTTTTATTGATAGCTAACTAGTGACCCTGTCGTTGTTGTTTTTGTTGTTGTATATCTGGTCCAACTGAAGTGACAGTTGCAAATCGTACTTGAAAATGCGCTCGAGCGGTTTATATAAAAAATGGAATATTCCACTGTTGGCTGGATACGCGGGGGGTGTTCTACATTTCACTATCCAAAACATTAAATACATCTAAACAAATAGATATCCCCCCAAAAAACTATGTATTTATGATCATGTATTTATTTTATGTGCAAATAGCAAACAAATATTTCACACCTATTAAAACGACTGGCTAATCTAGCTGAAATTTTATGTAAATACCAAACCTTTCAGATAGTAATAGACTAGTCCAATTCTTTTTTCTTTTTTTTGTGACGTTTAGGGCGCATCGTTACGTTGGGGTTTAATCCCCGTTGCACACGTACTGCACGAAAAAGTTTGGTGTTGACACCAGTGTAGCCAGTTTACAGAATAAACAAACCCTTGATCCACTCATTTGACTGTTACATTTTTCTTCTGTCAAATGGACACTGATACAGTCTTATAGACTCGTAATTTGCCTAGTTAAAGGTTAAATAAATAAAAAAATACAATAAATAATAATAGCAGAGCAATTGTTTTGGAAACAAAAGGCATGCCCACCAAAACACAAAAAGTTTCAACGCACTAAATGTGAATTGTAGCCTATGTTTCTCAAATATTGTTGTTTACAATACCAATGTTGCTAGGGATATTCATAAAAACATTGACATAAAAACAATATTTGTTCCACTTTTTATAGAGATATTTTCACGGACCCTGGATTCAATACCCCTGTAAACTATGGGGCTATGCCATAGAGAATGATACAGAAAGCATTTCTATATAGTTCCTATTATGGTGTCAGTGAGAGCATGGGCAGCGCCATTTGAGGCAATCTCCATTTTGAAGTAGTCCATTTTCTTCTTCACGATTGGCGGATCCCTCTAAATGACCCTGTTGGACATGACTCCAACAAGGTCACCAGGAGGGATCAGCCAATGATGTTGGAAGTCCCACCCAGTTGCCCACATTAAAATGGTGGAAGCCCTCAAAGGCGCTGCCCATGCTAATACAGCCTTTTGGCCACTAGAGGCCTCTATCATTATCTATGGGTTATATAGCGTACACAAACAAACTGAAAACATGCATCGTAAAATAAGGCACCCCACTCCCCACGTTCGCTTGAGGGGCTCAGTGAAAAACAAATGGCCCTATAGATCAGATTAAATCGTATTTGTCACATGCGCGGAATACAACTGGTGTCGACTTTACCGTGAAATGCTTGGTTAGGCCCTTCCCAACAATGCAGAGTTTAAAAATAAAATAATAATAAGAGAAGTAAAATAAAAAATACACAAGAATGGAGCTATATACAGGGAGTACCAACACCAGATCAATGTGCAGAGGTACGAGGTATTTGAGCTAGATATGTACATGAAGGCAGGGTAAAGTGACTAGGCATCGGTATAGATAATAATGAGAGTAAAATAAATAATAAAATAAAGAAACCACATGGACAG
>NC_059463.1:60425813-60433313 GCF_905237065.1 Salmo salar
GATAATTAAACCGTCACTTGTTCTCCGTTTCATTTTTAAAATACTTTTCTTCCAGATAAGTGACTGTAACTCGGCCCAGATCATGGGACTACCTTCTCTGAAACCCTGTCTGGTCACGCTGAGTGTCCACCACTCTGCAGCATCCATGATGGTAACACGTCCACTTTACTCATAGTTGATTAGTGTCTGTGTGTCTGTCCTGTCTATCTGTCTGTGCGTGCTTGTGTGTGTGTGTGTGTGTGTGTGTGGGTGGGTGGTAGGTAAATCTGTATTGATTCCTACCTTTGTTGTGTAGGATGTGCTGGTTCCGGAGTCATGTGAGTCCCCTCAGTGGGTAGCAGAGGGAGCCCTTACAGACTGTCCCGTCACCACCATCATCCCTACCTGGAAGACTCTCACCACCCTGGACATGAGCCACAACCACATAGGCTGCATAGACAGCTCAGTGGTGAGAGACCCTCATACACTCATATCAATAATAATAATAATAATAATAATTGCCTGTTATTCATGGTTTTTGTGTTATTCATAGAATTAATTGTACTGTACGTCTAAGCTTGGCCATAATACAATTGACTATATGTTTAATTCTGATCACTTTTTTTTTTGTTGTTCCTATTTTTCAGAAATTGATACCGAAAGTAGAATTCTTAGATCTTAGTTCCAACGAGCTCTCTATGGTGGAAAACCTTCAGGTATGTACAGACCAGAGACATACATGGAGATGTAGACCTCTGGTACAGAGATATTTACAATAGATATGATGTATTGTCAAAACAAAAGAGCCCCATAACTTGGTGGTTTTGTTGTATGGCTTCATTTTAATGTAAATATTTTAATGTTCCCCTAATAAAACATTTAACATGTTAATACTCTGTTTTTGAAGAGGAAAAGTAGCAAATCATGTTACAGGATTAACCTGTCACTACCAACACTGTATTTGACTTAATGATGTTTTGACTAGTTGAGGCCATTTCTAGAGAAAACAAAAGAACACCCAAGACAATAAATGGACGTCCATTTTGTCTTCATGTTGTTGTTTTTCTGCTTGTATTTCAGCACCTGTACAACCTGATCCACCTGGACCTTTCTTACAACGTTCTGACAGTGTTAGAGGGGGCCCACACCAAACTGGGTAACATCAAGACCCTCAACCTGGCAGGCAACCAGCTAGACAGCCTCGCAGGCCTCACTAAACTATACTCTCTGGTCAACCTGGACCTCAGCTCCAACAAGCTAGGACAGGTAGGGTAATCACTCTGCAGCATCCAATCAATAAATCAATCATGCTCTCTGGTCAACCTGGACCTCAGCTCCAACAAGCTAGGACAGGTAGGGTAATCACTCTGCAGCATCCAATCAATAAATCAATCATGCTCTCTGGTCAACCTGGACCTCAGCTCCAACAAGCTAGGACAGGTAGGGTAATCACTCTGCAGCATCCAATCAATAAATCAATCATGCTCTCTGGTCAACCTGGACCTCAGCTCCAACAAGCTAGGACAGGTAGGGTAATCACTCTGCAGCATCCAATCAATAAATCAATCATGCTCTCTGGTCAACCTGGACCTCAGCTCCAACAAGCTAGGACAGGTAGGGTAATCACTCTGCAGCATCCAATCAATAAATCAATCATGCTCTCTGGTCAACCTGGACCTCAGCTCCAACAAGCTAGGACAGGTAGGGTAATCACTCTGCAGCATCCAATCAATAAATCAATCATGCTCTCTGGTCAACCTGGACCTCAGCTCCAACAAGCTAGGACAGGTAGGGTAATCACTCTGCAGCATCCAATCAATAAATCAATCATGCTCTCTGGTCAACCTGGACCTCAGCTCCAACAAGCTAGGACAGGTAGGGTAATCACTCTGCAGCATCCAATCAATAAATCAATCATGCTCTCTGGTCAACCTGGACCTCAGCTCCAACAAGCTAGGACAGGTAGGGTAATCACTCTGCAGCATCCAATCAATAAATCAATCATGCTCTCTGGTCAACCTGGACCTCAGCTCCAACAAACTGTGGTAGCTAGTATTCTGAATGTTCAAAATCATTTTTTACATCAGCAGTTGTCGCAAAGCTATTTAACAGTAGCTGTCCTAAAACTGCTTTTACTACAGTGAAGTTACTAGCTACAGTAACTGCAGTGGTATATAACATACATATAAAGTTGACTAAACTGCTGAATTTCCTCTGTCCTCTCCAGCTTGAGGAGATCAGGTACATAGGAACGCTGCCCTGCCTGGAGAGGTTGATCCTGTCTAACAACCCCATGTGTATCATCCCTGACTACAGAACCAAGGTGCTGGCTCAGTTCTGGGACCGCGCCTCAGAGGTATGGACACACACACACACACAGTCGGACAGACAGACTGACTTGTTAGTGGGGGAGGCTACCATGTAGTATTAGCCATAGTAGCAGTATTAGCCGTAGTATTAGCCATAGTAGTAGTATTAGCCATAGTAGTAGTATTAGCCATAGTAGCAGTATTAGCCATAGTAGCAGTATTAGCCGTAGTATTAGCCATAGTAGTAGTATTAGCCATAGTAGTAGTATTAGCCATAGTAGCAGTATTAGCCATGGTAGCAGTATTAGCCGTAGTATTAGCCATAGTAGTAGTAGTAGTAGTAGTAGTATTAGCCGTAGTAGTAGTAGTAGTAGTATTAGCCGTAGTAGTAGTAGTAGTAGTAGTAGTATTAGCCGTAGTAGTAGTAGTAGTAGTAGTAGTAGTAGTAGTATTAGCCGTAGTAGTAGCCGTAGTAGTAGTATTAGCCGTAGTAGTAGTAGTATTAGCCGTAGTAGTAGTAGTATTAGCCGTAGTAGTAGTAGTATTAGCCGTAGTAGCAGTAGTGGTATTAGCCGTAGTAGTAGTAGTAGTAGTATTAGCCGTATTAGCCGTAGTAGTAGTAGTATTAGCCATAGTAGTAGTAGTAGTAGTATTAGTCGTAGCAGCAGTAGTAGTATTAGTCATAGCAGCAGTAGTAGTATTAGTCATAGCAGCAGTAGTAGTATTAGTCATAGCAGCAGTAGTAGTATTAGCCGTAGTAGCAGTAGTAGTATTAGCCGTAGTATTAGCCGTAGTAGTATTAGCCGTAGTATTAGCCGTAGTATTAGCCGTAGTAGTAGTAGTAGTATTAGCCGTAGTAGTAGTAGTAGTATTAGCCGTATTAGCCGTAGTAGTAGTATTAGCCATAGTAGTAGTAGTAGTAGCAGTAGTAGTAGTAGCAGTAGTAGTAGTATTAGCAGTAGTAGTAGTAGTAGTAGTGGTAGTGAGTAGCCGTAGTAGCAGTAGTGGTAGTGGTAGTAGCAGTAGTAGTAGCAGTAGTAGTAGTGGTAGTAGTAGTAGCAGTAGTAGTAGTAGTAGTAGTAGCCGTATTAGTAGTAGTAGTAGTGTAGTAGCCGTAGTAGTAGTAGTAGTAGTAGTAGTAGTAGTAGCAGTAGTGGTAGTAGTAGTAGTAGCAGTGGCAGTAGTAGTAGTAGTAGTAGTAGTATTGGCCGGTAGTAGTAGTAGTAGTAGTATTAGCCGTAGTAGTAGTAGTAGTAGTATTAGCCGTAGTAGTAGTAGTAGTAGTAGTAGTATTAGCCGTAGTAGTAGTAGTAGTAGTAGTAGTAGTAGTATTAGCCGTAGTAGTAGTAGTATTAGCCGTAGTAGTAGTATTAGCCGTAGTAGTAGTAGTAGTAGTAGTATTAGTAGTATTAGCCGTAGTAGTAGTAGTAGTAGTATTAGCCGTAGTAGTATTAGCCGTAGTAGTAGCCATAGTAGTAGTAGTAGTATTAGCCGTAGTAGTAGTAGTAGTAGTAGTAGTATTAGCCGTAGTAGCAGTATTAGTAGTAGTAGCCGTAGTAGTAGTAGTAGTAGTAGTAGTAGTAGTAGTAGTAGTAGTATTAGTCATAGCAGCAGTAGTAGTATTAGTCATAGCAGCAGTAGTAGTATTAGTCGTAGTAGTATTAGTCATAGCAGCAGTAGTAGTATTAGCCGTAGTAGCAGTAGTAGTATTAGCCGTAGTAGCAGTAGTAGTATTAGCAGTAGTAGTATTAGCCATAGTAGTAGCAGTAGTATTAGCCATAGTAGTAGTAGTAGTAGTATTAGTCATAGCATCAGTAGTAGTATTAGCCATAGTAGCAGTATTAGCCATAGTAGTAGTATTAGCCATAGTAGCAGTAGTAGTATTAGCCATAGTAGCAGTAGTAGTATTAGCCATAGTAGCAGTAGTAGTATTATTAGTAGTAGTAGTAAATCAAATCATAGTTTATTTGTCATGTGCGCCAAATACAACAGGTGTAGACCTTAACAGTGAAATGCTTAACCAATAGTGCAAAAAAGGTATTAGGTGAACAATAGGTAAGTAAAGAAATAAAACAACAGTAAAAAGACAGGCTATAAAAGTAGCGATGCTATAAAAGTAGTGAGGCTACATACAGACACCGGTTAGTCAGGCTGATTGAGGTAGTATGTACATGTAGATATGGTGAAAGTGACTATGCATATATGATGAACAGAGAGTAGCAGTAGCGTAAAAAGAGGGGTTGGCAGGTGGTGGGTGGTGGGACACAATGCAGATAGCCCGGTTAGCCAATGTGTGGGAGCACTGGTTGGTCAGGCCAATTGAGGTAGTATGTACATGAATGTATGGTTAAAGTGACTATGCATATATGATAAACAGAGAGTAGCAGCAGCGTAAAAAGAGGGGTTGGGAGGCACACAATGCAAATAGTCTGGGTAACCATTTGGTTACCTGTTCAGGAGTCTTATGGCTTGGGGGTAAAAACTGTTGAGAAGCCTTTTTGTCCTAGACTTGGCACTCCGGTACCGCTTGCCATGCGGTAGTAGAGAGAACAGTCTATGACTGGGGTGGCTGGGGTCTTTGACAATTTTTAGGACCTGGATGGCAGGCATACGCACTACCCTCTGTAGTGCCTTGCGGTCAGAGGCCGAGCAATTGCCGTACCAGACAGTGATGCAACCAGTCAGGATGCTCTCGATGTTGCAGCTGTAGAACCTTTTGAGGATCTCAGGACCCATGCCAAATCTTTTTAGTTTCCTCAGGGGGAATAGGCTTTGTCGTGCCCTCTTCACGACTGTCTTGGTGTGTTTGGACCATGTTAGTTTGTTGGTGATGTGGACACCAAGGAACTTGAAGCTCTCAACCTGCTCCACTACAGCCCCGTCGATGAGAATGGGGGGGTGTGCTCAGTCCTCCTTTTCCGGTAGTCCACAATCATCTCCTTAGTCTTGGTTACGTTGAGGGATAGGTTGTTGTTCTGGCACTACCCGGCCAGGCCTCTGACCTCCTCCCTATAGGCTGTCTCGTCGTTGTCGGTGATCAGGCCTACCACTGTTGTGTCGTCTGCAAACTTAATGATGGTGTTGGAGTCGTGCCTGGCCATGCAGTCGTGGGTGAACAGGGAGTACAGGAGGGGACTGAGCACGCACCCCTGGGGAGCTCCAGTGTTGAGGATCAGCGTGGTGGATGTGTTGTTACCTACCCTCACCACCTGGGGGCGGCTCGTCAGGAAGTCCAGGATCCAGTTTCAGAAGGGGGTGTTTAGTCCCAGGATCCTTAGCTTAGTGATTAGCCTTGAGGGCACTATGGTGTTGAACACTGAGCTGTAGTCAATGAATAGCATTCTCACCATAGGTGTTCCTTTTGTCCAGGTGAGAAAGGGCAGTGTGGAGTGCAATAGAGATTGCATCATCTGTGGCTCTATTTGGGCGGTATGCAAATTGGAGTGGGTCTAGGGTTTCTGGGATAATGGTGTTGGTGTGAGCCATTACCAACCTTTCAAAGCACTTCATTGCTACGGATGTGAGTGCTACGGGTCTGTAGTCATTTAGGCAGATGGCCTTTGTGTTCTTGGGCACAGGGACTATGGTGGTCTGCTTGAAACATGTTGGTATTACAGACTCAATCAGTATTAGTATTAATCAAATGTATTTATATAGCCCTTCTTACATCAGCTGATATCTCAAAGTGCTGTACAGAAACCCAGCCTAAAACCCCAAACAGCAAGCAATGCAGGTGTAGAAGCACGGTGGCTAGGAAAAACTCCCTAGAAAGGCCAAAACCTAGGAAGAAACCTAGAGTTGAACCAGGCTATGAGGGGTGGCCAGTCCTCTTCTGGCTGTGCCGGGTGGAGATTATAACAGCACATGGCCTAGATGTTCAAATGTTCATAAATGACCAGCATGGTCAAATAATAATAATCATAGTAGTTGTTGAGGGTGCAACAAGTCAGTAACACAAGAGTAAGTGTCAGTTGGCTTTTTCATAGCCGATCTTTGAGAGTATCTCTACCGCTCCTGCTGTCTCTAGAGAGTTGAAAACAGCAGGTCTGGGACCTGTTAGCCACGGTAGTAGTAGTAGTAGTAGTATTTGCCATAGTAGCAGTAGTAGTATTAGCCATAGTAGGAATGGTGGTAGTAGTATTAGCCATAGTAGTAGTATTAGCCATAGTAGCAATAGTAGTATTAGCTATAGTAGTAGTATTAGTCATAGTAGTAGTGGTGGTAGTATTAGTAGCAGTGGTAGTATTAGCCATAGTAGCAGTAATAGTAGTATTAGCCATAGCAGCAGCAGTAGTAGTAGTAGTAGTATTAGACATGGCAGCAGTTGTAGCAGCAGCAGCAGTAGTATTAGCCATAGTAGCAGCAGTAGTAGTAGTAGTAGTATTAGCCGTAGTATTAACCATAGGAGTAGTAGAAGCAGTAGTAGTATTAGCTGTAGTAGGAGCAGCAGCTGCAGCAGCAGCAGTAGTAGTAGTAGCATAAGTGGTAGCAGTAGTAGTATTAGCCATAGTAGTAGCAGCAGCAGCAGTAGTAGTCGTAGTATTAGCCGTAGTAGTATTAGCCGTAGTATTAGCCATACTAGCAGCAGCAGTATTAGCCGTAGTAGCAGCAGTAGTAGTAGTAGTATTAACCGTAGTAGTATTAGTCGTAGTAGAAGCAGCAGCAGCAGCGGTAGTAGTAGCAGCGGTAGTAGCAACATCATCATCAGCAGCAGTAGTAGTATTACCCATAGTAGTAGTATTACCCGTAGCAGCAGCAGTAGTAGTAGTAGAAGAAGCAGCATTAGTAACAGCAACATTAGTAGTAGTAGTAGTAGTAGTAACAGTATTAGGCACAGTAGCAGCAGTAGTAGTAGTAACAGTATTAACCACAGTAGCAGCAGTAGTAGTAGCAGTAGCAGCAGTAGTGGTATTAGCCATAGTAGCAGCAGCAGTAGTATTAGCCATAGTAGCAGCAGCAGCGTAGTATTAGCCATAGTAGTAGTAGTAGTAGTAGCAGCAGTAGCCGGTAGTAGTAGTAGTAGTAGTAGTAGTAGTAGTAGTAGTAGCAGCAGCATAGTATTAGCCATGTAGTAGTAGTATTAGCCATAGTAGCAGCAGTAGTATTAGCCATAGTAGTAGCAGCAGCAGTAGTATTAGCCATAGTAGCAGCAGCAGCAATAGTATTAGCCGTAGTAGCAGCAGCAGTAGTAGTATTAGCCATGTAGCGGCAG
>NC_059463.1:60438313-60483313 GCF_905237065.1 Salmo salar
ACAGCTCCTACTAATACATCACTAATCCCCTTTATACACACAGCTCCTACTAATACATCACTAATCCCCTTTATACACACAGCTCCTACTAATACATCACTAATCCCCTTTATACACACAGCTCCTACTAATACATCACTAATCCCCTTTATACACACAGCTCCTACTAATACATCACTAATCCCCTTTATACACACAGCTCCTACCAATACATCACTAATCCCCTTTATACACACAGCTCCTACCAATACATCACTAATCCCCTTTATACACACAGCTCCTACCAATACATCACTAATCCCCTTTATACACACAGCTCCTACCAATACATCACTAATCCCCTTTATACACACAGCTCCTACTAATACATCACTAATCCCCTTTATACACACAGCTCTTACTAATACATCACTAATCCCCTTTATACACACAGCTCCTACTAATACATCACTAATCCCCTTTATACACACAGCTCCTACTAATACATCACTAATCCCCTTTATACACACAGCTCCTACTAATACATCACTAATCCCCTTTATACACACAGCTCTTACTAATACATCACTAATCCCCTTTATACACACAGCTCCTACCAATACATCACTAATCCCCTTTATACACACAGCTCCTACCAATACATCACTAATCCCCTTTATACACACAGCTCCTACCAATACATCACTAATCCCCTTTATACACACAGCTCCTACCAATACATCACTAATCCCCTTTATACACACAGCTCCTACTAATACATCACTAATCCCCTTTATACACACAGCTCCTACTAATACATCACTAATCCCCCTTTATACACACAGCTCCTCCTAATACATCACTAATCCCCCTGAGAAACACAGTACTGTTGTATCTCTTACCACTGTGATATACAGTGTGCTTTAACCGTGACGTCTGCTCACACTAAACACAGTTTGAATCGTAGCGGTATACATTTCAGATCACTATTTACATTTTTGTTGTTGTTCCAGAAGTGATATGTAAAGAAGAAGCCTTTGTTACCCCTACAATATTGACTCCTGTGGATTTTATTGCACTTGATACCCAGCGATGCTATGATGATGTAAACACTCTGCCTTGTGAGGAACAACTACAGGTGAGTCTTTCATCTGATTACACACAACAAAAAAGAAATATATATATATTATGACATTTTCACAATTTATTTTGGAATATGGAATCTTCTGCAAGAAAAATAACGTTTAGTTTATTTGTGAACGTACCGTAATTTTTATTTTATTTTTTATAATAGTCATTCTTAAAACATAAAATAGTATTCGTTACATACTGTGTGGAAAATTGTAAAAAAAAAAAAACCTGAACTCAGGGGTAGACGTAACATAGTAAACAAAAATCTGGAGTACTGAAATTGTTATGTATGTATGTATGTATGTATGTATGTATGTATACATTTGTGGATGTCCATTATCCATTTGGTATGATATGTTACCAATTATAATTTGTATGATGTAACAAATGATCATTCGTATGGTATGTTACGAATTTGCAATACGTATATTTTACAAGGAATTAAGGTTAACGTTATGGGAAGGGTTAGCTAACATGCTAAGTAGTTGGAAAGTAGCTAAAAAGTAGTAAGTAGTTGCAAAGTTACTAAAATGCTAAAGTTGTCCATGATGAGATTCATAACACGCAACCTTAGGGTTGCTTGGCGTTCGCGTTATACGCCTACCCATCCACCCTTCTTTCGTTTTTGCCTTAAGTAAACTTCGGCCCACAATTAAAAGTTGTGACATACCACGGTATAGCGTGCTGTATGCCGTGCTGTGGAATGGTACTTTTACAGTTCTTGCTTTAAATGGTCGTTTTAACCACCAGAGGCCACCATTAACTTCTATGGGCTAGGTGGGACATCACCGTCCCACTCCAGTCAACAGCCAGTGGAAGAGCGTGGCGCGAAATACAAAACCTCAAAAATGCAATAATTTCAATTTTTCAAACATATGACTATTTTACACGATTTTAAAGACGAGACTCTCGTTAATCTAACCACACTGTCCAATTTCAAAAAGGCTTTACAGCGAAAGCAAAACATTAGATTATGTTAGGAGAGTACATAGCCACAAATAATCACACAGCCATTTTCCAAGCATATATGTCACAAAAACCCAAAACACAGCTAAATGAAGCACTAACCTTTGATGATCTTCATCAGATGACACTCCTAGGACATTATGTTATACAATACATGCATGTTTTGTTCAATCAAGTTCATATTTATATCCTAAAACAGGTTTTTACATTGGCATGTGATGTTCAGAACATGCATTCCCACCCAAAACTTCCAGTGAATTTACTAAATTACTCACCATAAACGTTTACAAAATACATAACAATTATTTTAAGAATTATAGATACAGAACTCCTTTATGCAATCGCTATGTCAGATTTTAAAATAGCTTTTCGGCGAAAGCACATTTTGCAATATTCTGAGTACATAGCTCAGCCATCACGGCTAGCTATTTTGACACCCGCCAACTTCGGGGCTCACTAAACTCAGAATTACTATTAGAAAAATTGTATTACCTTTGCTGATCTTCGTCAGAATGCACTCCCAGGACTGCTACTTCCACAAGAAATGTTGTTTTTGTTCCAAATAATCCATAGTTATGTCCAAATACCTCTGTTTTGTTTGTGCGTTCAGGTCACTATCCAAACGGTAACGCGCGAGCGCATTTCGAGACCAAAAAATTCTAAATGTTCCTTTACCGTACTTAGAAGCATGTCAAACGCTGTTTAAAATCTATTTTTATGGTATTTTTCACGTAAAATAGCGATAATATTCCAACCGGACAATAGTGTATTCATTCAAAGAGAAAATGAAAAAACAGCATGGTCGCGGGACCGCGCATCTCCAATCTCTTTGTCACTAGGCAGACCACTGACAAACTGTGCTAGTATACTCTGCCCAGAGACCGGAGACGCCTCAATCCGCTTTCTGAAGGCTTTAGAGAGCCAAAGGAAGCCTTAGAAAGTGCAACGTAACCCCAGAGATACTTTAGTTTCGAAAGGGACTAGAAAGAAGAACTACAATTTCTCAGACAAGCCACTTCCTGCTTGGAATTTTCTCAGGTTTTTGCCTGCCATATGAGTTCTGTTAAACTCACAGACACCATTCAAACAGTTTTAGAAACTTCAGAGTGTTTTCTATCCAAATCTACTAATAATATGCATATTCTCGTTTCTGGGAAAGAGTAGTAACCAGTTTAAATCGGGTACGTTTTTTATCCGGCCGTGAAAATACTGCCCCCTAGCCCAGACAGGTTAAACACATTTACAAAATGTATTGATCTGGGCTTTTGAAGCCGAGCTTGCAATTGTGAATGCACTTTATGATTCAAATGTAATTATATATTTCATTGTAGGCCTATAGGAAGGAGATCAGTCAAGCCGAGTCCCAATATGGGCAGAATATTGTATGAAATATTTGGATGGTTAAAGGCATTTGGTCGTATATCAGATTTTGGGAATTGTTCAAGTTTAAAATCGGAAAGTATTCAGACCCTTTTCCACATTTTGTTACATTACTCAAAAATGGATCAAATAAAAACAAATCCTCATCAATCTACATACAATACACCATAATGACAAAGTGAAAGCAGGTTTTTAGAAATGTAGCTAATTTATACAAAATCTAAACGCTGAAATAGCTTATTTACATAAGTATTCAGACCCTTTGCTATGAGACTCCAAATTGAGCTCAGGTGCATCCTGTTTCTATTGACCATCCTTGAGATGTTTCGACAACTTGATTGGAGTCCACCTGTGGCCAGGGCTGTTGCGGTGAACGTATTACCCCCACACCGGCGGTCACGAGTCATGAAGCCAGTCATATGCCACATGACCGTTTTATTCACAGTAATTAGGCCTCTCCAAGCTCTGATGCTGCTGCTGATCATTAGTAGCCTACCAAACTTGCTAACTGCCTGGTACTCAACACTCTATTGTATCGAAAATCTAATCAAACACTTCATGAGAGCCCATGAGCTCATGTTGCAAAACATTTGTATAGGCTGTGCGATTGCGGAGGAAAAATGGAGTGATGGCCTCTAATAAAAAGAGGAGGTTCCCATCAGCTTTCTGTAGACTTGGCCTACTAGATTTATTTCTCAACTTTCCTGATATTAAACGCTTGGCTTCTCTTTATAGCAGGAGTATAGCCTACCTGGCTGGCATGAAAATTAACCACGGAATAAGCATCCTCCGTTCCCTATTTTCTGTTAATGGTACATTTGCGCTTATAGCCTAAAACCATGTGCGCATTGCTGCGCTTTTAATGTGAAGAAATAGCCTAATAGTTTATCAACATTTTAAGCTAAACGTTCTGATCTGTTGCTGTCAGCCACATTGCCTAAAAAGTTTTTTTTGATGCTAGTGGTTGTATTAATTTGGGATCTATCGCATCCCACAACTGTCCCAGAGTATGTTTGGAATATTTATTTATCGCACAGAATGGAATAGGTACTATGGGGGATAGTACTCCGACATAGACTAGTGCTTTTGCTGTTCGTTAGGGCTACTCATCTTGTTCGCTGACGAAAAGTAAATGTGGACATTTCTTCCAATATCTTCAATATGCACCTCGGAATCGGATAAGAATGCGTCCCCGATGTGTCTGTCTTCACTTGTGAGAAAGACCCGATCAAGCTTCGGGTTGCGCAGCACACTCAGGAAGAAGGGCAAAACCCAACACTCCGGGCTACGAAAGGCATGGATTTTTTTTAGGGTGCATTACAGCCACAAAGGGATGTCACCGTGAAATTCGAGGCATCATCAAGTGCATGTCAAATTGTGAATGAGAGACTGATGACGTGTGTACAGCCTGTGCAAAAAAAAAACAAAGCAGAGCTCATGCCTTTCAAGCAACCTTTTTCAAATCATCATTAGACTCTCATCATGCTGGCCACCCAGCCAAACTGAGCAATCGGGGGAGAAGGGCCTTGGTCATGGAGGTGACCAAGAACCCCGATGGTCACTCAGACAGAGCTCCAGAGTTCCTCTGTGGAGATGGTTGTCCCTCTGGAAGGTTCTCCCATCTCTGCAGCGCTCCAGCAATCAGGCCTTTATGCTAGAGTCTCCAGGTGGAAGCCACTCCTCAGAAAAAGGCACATGACAGCCCGCTTGGAGTTTGCCAAAAGGCACCTAAAGGACTCTGAACATGAGAAACAAGATTCTCTGGTCTGATGAAACCAAGATTGAACTCTTTGGCCTGAATGCCAAACTTCACGTCTGGAGGAAACCTGGCACCATCTCTACGGTGAAGCATGGTGGTGGCAGCATCATGCTATGGAGATGTTTTTCAGTGGCAGGCACTGGGAGACTAGTCAGGATCAAGGGAAAGATGAACAGAGCAAAGTACAGGTAGATCCTTGATGAAAACCTGCTCCAGAGTGCTCAGGACCTCAGACTGGGGCAAAGGTTCACCTTCCAACAGGACAACGACCCTAAGCACACAGCCAAGACAACGCAGGACAAGTCTCTGAATGTCCGTGAGTGGCCCAGCCAGAGCCTGGACTTGCAGCGACGCTCCCCATCCAACCTCGCAGAGCTTGAGAGGATCTGCAGAGAAGAATTGGAGAAACTCCCCAAATACAGGTGTGCCAAGCTTGTAGTGTCATACCCAAGAAGACTCCAGACTGTAATCACTGCCAAAGGTGCTTCAACAAAGTACTGAGTAAAGGGTCTGAATACTTATGTAAATGTGCTATTTCATTTTTAATACATTTGCAAAAATTCGAAACCTGTTTTTGATTTGTCATTATGGGGTGTTGTGTATTTAATCAATTTCAGAATAAGGCTGTAACGTAGAAAAGGTCTAGGGGTCTGAATACTTTCCGAGGGCACAATATTTTTTTCTTAACTGACTTGCCTATTTTAAATAAAGGTTAAAAAAAAAGATACCTTGTTATGTTGGCTGTAGGCTTTCATTAGGTCAAAGGCTCTTTTCAAAGCGATTTGAGTTGTCAATGTGCTGCATTTCGTGGAAATATTGACTACAGTGCAGTCACAGCTTCTTCTGAGTTATAGTAATACAGTCCAGTCAAATCAAATTGTATTGGTCACATACACATGGTTAGCAGATGTTATTGGTCACATACACATGGCTAGCAGATGTTATTGGTCACATACACATGGCTAGCAGATGTTATTGGTCACATACACATGGCTAGCAGATGTTATTGGTCACATACACATGGTTAGCAGATGTTATTGGTCACATACACATGGTTAGCAGATGTTATTGGTCACATACACATGGTTAGCAGATGTTATTGGTCACATACACATGGCTAGCAGATGTTATTGGTCACATACACATGGCTAGCAGATGTTATTGGTCACATACACATGGCTAGCAGATGTTATTGGTCACATACACATGGCTAGCAGATGTTATTGGTCACATACACATGGTTAGCAGATGTTATTGGTCACATACACATGGTTAGCAGATGTTATTGGTCACATACACATGGCTAGCAGATGTTATTGTGAGTGCTTGTGCTTCTAGTTCCGACAGTGCAGTAATATCTAACAAGTAATCTAACAATTCCACAACAACTACCTAATACACACAAATACACACAAATCTAAAGGGGTGAATGAGAATATATACATATAAATATATGAATGAGCGATGACTGAGCGGCATAGGCAAGATGCAGTAGATGGTATAAAATACAGTATATACATATGAGATGAGTAATGTAAGATATGTAAACATTATTAAAGTGACTAGTGATCCATTCATTAAAGTGGCCAATGAATTCAAGTCTGTATGTTGGCAGCAGCCTCTCTGTGTTTAGTGACGGCTGTTTAACAGTCTGATGGCCTTGAGATAGAAGCTGTTTTTCAGTCTGTCAGTCTCAGCTTTGATGCACCTGTACTGACCTCACCTTCTGGATGATAGCGGGGTGAACAAGCAGTGGCTCGGGTGGTTGTTGTCGTCCTTGATGATCTTTATGGCTTTCCTACGACATAGAGTGTTGTAGGTGTCCTGAAGGGCAGGTAATTTGCCCCCGGTGATGCGTTGTGAAGACCTCACTACCCTCTGGAGAGCCTTCCGAATGTTAGTGACGGCTGTTTAACAGTCTGACGGCCTTGAGATAGAAGAGGACCCAGACACTCTTCATGATATTAAATTGTCTTTTGTGGGTTTGCATGTTCAGTGGAGCAACATATTAGATGTTTATGTTTGAATGTTCCAGGTTACCAGCCACCAGCCCGATGATGATGATGATGATGATTCTAGTTCTTTTGAACACTCCGGTACCCAACAGAACCAGAACCACAGGAACACTGGGTACGTTGTGAAGCACGCAGCTGTAAACGTCATTTACACTGGACGCGGAAATAAACCATTTCATTTAAATCGTTCGTTCATTCATTCATTCGTTCGTTCAAGATGTGTTGTTTCTGTACTCTGTGTCTCCATGTCTTCACTAATGTAGACATGTAGTTAAAATGGAGGCCAGTTTTATACACTAAGCTATCAGAAGCAGCTGTAAACATCATTTACACTGGACACGGAAATAAACCATTTCATTTAAATCGTTCGTTCATTCATTCATTCATTCATTCATTCATTCATTCAAGATGTGTTGTTTCTGTACTCTGTGTCTCCATGTCTTCACTAATGTAGACATGTAGTTAAAATGGAGGCCAGTTTTATACACTAACCTATCAGAAGGAGGCGCTAGATCCCTCCGGAAATATCGGTAGACAGTTGAGGAACGTCAACTCTGTGACATGAGGTATCCACCACAGTCATATTACTGTGTCACTGCTGTTTTTAGTAGAAATCTATCACTTTTTTAACATTTTTATTTATACACAGCATTCCAGTCTAAACCACATATATTCCCCTTTCACCTTCTGCTGCTATTGTTGTTCTACTAGTGTTTTATCATGAGTTATTCTGGATGATGATGATGAAGATCTAACCAGGTGTGTGTTTCCTGTGTCCCAGCTGCTGCTGCTGCTGTGTGGAGGACAGAGAGGAGAGATACACGTGGAGCAACACTAACTTGAGGACCCCTGTGCTCCCCCTCTACCTCCCCTCCTCCTCTACCTCCTCCTGTCCGTCCTTCACCTCCCTGCTGTCTGCCCGCATCACCAAAGCCCTGGAAGAGGAGGACAGGAGGCCCAGCAGACTCAGAGATCTTCCCAGCCAGGAAGAGACTGATCTGGGCACACCTAGCCCCAGTCCCAGCCCCTCCTCTGGAGATGGATACTTTGAGATGGGTCTGGGGGAGGGAAAGGAGAGGGATGGAGAGGAGGGGTCCCCAACTGACCAGGTAGAAGGAGAGAACCAGGCCCCAGAGACAGAGGTGTTACGTGTGACCAAAGTCATGTGGTGCCACTGCATCAGGGTTGATGATGTGGTGGAGCAGAGATCGGTGTGTGTGGTGCTAACAAACAGTCTACTGGGGCTGTTTCACTGTCCTAGTCACCCCTCTACAGCCCCAACCCATCAACCCCAGAGCCAACCTCACGACCTTGGCTCAGTCACAGTCCAGACCCTCGTAGATAACCTGGAGCTAGACCTTGTCCTTCCCTACGACCAGCTAGACTCTCTCCTTTTCTACATCCCAGACACTTGCCTTTCTCTGAGGGTGAAGTCCTCTAACGTTCGTTGGTACCTCTTCTCAGACCCCCAGGGTTTAAAGGAGACCCACTCCCTGCTCTGCTCCCTGGCCCAGCTCCCTTCCTCCCCGTCAGGAGGACCCTCCACCCCTCAGCAGCTTCTCCACCTGCTCTTCACCTCCTGGGAGTTTGAAGAGAACCAGGGCTGTGTGAAGAGTGGTTATACAGCACATTTAGTGGAGACTTCCATGTTGTCACCTCAGATCAGACAGACCAGCCAACAGACAACCACCTCCACCAACCCGACTCTCACTCCTATGAAGACTTCTACTGACCTCAACACCTTCGCCCCCTACCAAACTCTAACCAATCCCCTTCTCTCTGACATCCTATCCCACATAGTTCCAGGAGAGGACAGAGACTTCTCCTGCTGTGTCCCCTGTGTCTTGTTCTTGACCCAACGCCATCTCTGCGTGCTGAAGGTGGACTTCAAAGCTCTGGCTCGGGGAACCACCGGTGATGAACCGTCAGACGACCACAACCAGAGGATCCGCTCTTGCTCCAGGCTCACCCGCATCCCCCTGGCCTCCGTGCTGCCCCACCCCAGGCCGAGTGCCCTGTACGGGGCTGGTGCTGGGTCTAGGCAGGGGTCTGTCCCTGCCTACTCTCCCAGCTGCCCCCTGCCCTGGCACCACCGTTCCCCCAGAGACGGCCGTGTCATGGAGCTCCTAGTGGGACAGGAGAGGGTCACGGCGGTGTTCCCCTTGCCTCACGACAGGCTCCGTTTCCAGAGACAGTTCACCCTGCTGCGCTCCAGCCTCAGGGACATCAAGACTGTGGCTTTCCTGCAGGGTGGGAACGAACATAGCCACAGTGACGGGGACAGTCCCAGGACGATAAACATATACACGTCCACTCCCAATGAGACCAAGAGCACAGACAGGCTGCAGGTTAACAGGTAGATACGCATGGACACATTACTGAAGGACAGGCTGTCCGATTTACTGAAGGACAGGCTGTCCGATTTACTGAAGGACAGGCTGTCCGATTTACTGAAGGACAGGCTGTCCGATTTACTGAAGGACAGGCTGTCCGATTTACTGAAGGACAGGCTGTCCGATTTACTGAAGGACAGGCTGTCCGATTTACTGAAGGACAGGCTGTCCGATTTACTGAAGGACAGGCTGTCCGATTTACTGAAGGACAGGCTGTCCGATTTACTGAAGGACAGGCTGTCCGATTTACTGAAGGACAGGCTGTCCGATTCTTTTGTCAAATAGAAATGTAGCTAAATTGAAATGTTTTGTGAATATAAAAATGTATGCTATAGCTAACAGTTAGCTATCAAGATCGAGGTTATTCCATTTTTCATGACATTATTTCTCTCTCTCTCTCTCTCTCTCTCTCTCTCTCTCTCTCTCTCTCTCTCTCTCTCTCTCTCTCTCTCTCTTTCTCTCTCTCTGTCTCTCTTTCTCTCTCTCTCTCTGTCTCTCTCTCTCTCTCTGTTCTCTCTCTCTCTCTGTGCTCTCTCTCTCTCTCTCTCTGTGCTCTCTCTCTCTCTCTCTGTGCTCTCTCTCTCTCTCTCTCTCTCTCTCTCTCTCTCTCTCTCTCTCTCTCTCTCTCTGTTCTCTCTCTCTCTCTCTCTGTGCTCTCTCTGTGTGCTCTCTCTCTCTCTCTCTCTGTGTGCTCTCTCTCTGTGCTCTCTCTCTCTCTCTCTCTCTCTCTCTCTCTCTGTTCTCTCTCTGTGCTCTCTCTCTCGCTCTCTCTCTCTCTCTCCATCTAGCCCTCGAGGTTCCCAGCGTCCTCGGCCGTCCCTGTCCATGTCCTACCCAACAGACATCCTGGTGGAGAAGTTGACCGGAGACAACCAGGTCCCATCCCACCTGTCCCTGTCCCCAGCCCTGTCCCTCGTCTCTGGTCTTAGGGGACACCAGCTGCTGGGGTTCTTCCACACAAACATTGCAGAGGTAGAGGGAGAGAGATGCGCTCGAACACACACACACACACACGCGCAGGCACAAACAGACACACACGCAGGCACAAAAATTGGTCGCTCGAGAATGTGACTGGTAAGATTTAAATTTAGCAGACGTTTTTATAAATTTACCAGACCCGTATGCATTGGGTGCATAACTCATTAGGGCATCCACCCACAGGACTCAGAATGACAGAATTCACATGTAGATTAGCTATGGTAATTCATATTAACAGAAAAGGATTTAGCCTGTAAAGCTCTTATACCAACATGACAGGTTTTATTGAAAAGCAAAACGTCCGTTGTCTTCATCCCTACTACAAATAATCAATTGTATATCATTACATTTTTTTTTTTTTTACTAAACATTCAGACTAGATGAACAAGTCTCCCTACACAGTAATAAAACACAACTTCAAAATATAGTATTTTTTTTTATGATCTAATTTGGAAACGACCTCTCCTATTGGCTATTTGTATGAGCTGTGCAGGAAAGAGGTGTGTCTATGTGTGCCGAAGCGCGCATCTGGAGCGAGTGACCGTTAACGAGCCTCGATGACTGTGCGTTGTATGATCATCAACTGGGTATTTATTAAAGGGTAATTCTGTCACTTTTCAACCTCATCTCCAGCACCAAACCAGTGTCTGCAAACAGTGTGTGTATTCAGATTCAGTACCAGTATTCAGACCCCTTGACTTTTTCCACATTTTGTTATGTTACAGCCTTATTCTAAAATGTATTAAAATAAAACATTTTCTTCATTAATCTACACACAATACCCCATAGAGACAAAGCTAAAAGTTCTAAAATTTTTGCAAATGTATAAAAACTAACAAACAGAAATTCCTTATTTACATAATTATTCAGACTCTTTGCTATGAGACTCGAAATTGAGCTGAGGTGCATCCTGTTTCCATTGATCATCCTTGAGATGTTTCTACAACTTGATTGGAGTCCACTTGTGGTAAATTCAATTGATTGGACATGATTTGGAAAAGCACACACCTGTCTATATAAGGTCCCACAGCTGACAGTGCATGTCAGAGCAAAAACCAAGCCATGAGGTCGAAGGAATTGTCAGTAGAGCTCTGAGACAGGATTGTATCGAGGCACAGATCTGGGGAAGGGTACCAAAAAATGTCTGCAGCATTGAAGGTCCCCAATAACACAGTGACCTCCATCATTGTTAAATGGAAGAAGTTTGGAACCACCAAGACTCTTCCTAGAGCTGGCCGCCCGGCCAAACTGACCAATCAGGGGAGAATGGCCTTGGTCAGGGAGGTGACCAAGAACCCGATGATCACTCTGACAGAGCTCCAGAGTTCCTCTGTGGAGATGTGAGAACCTTCCAGAAGGACAATCTAATGAAACCAAAATTGAACTCTTTGGCCTGAATGCCAAGCGTCACATCTGGAACCATCTCTACGGTGAAGCATGGTGGTGGCAGCATCATGCTGTGGGGATGTTTTCAGCTGCAGGGACTGGAGGACTAGTCAGGATTGAGGGAAAGATGAACAGAGCAAAGTACAGAGAGATCCTTCAAAACATGCTCAGGACCTCAGACTGGGGAAAAGGTTCACCTTCTAACAGGACAACAACCTTAAGCACACAGCCAAGACAACACAGGAGTGGCTTCTGGACAAGTCTCTGAATGTCCTTGAGTGGCCCAGCCAGAACCCGGACTTGAACCCAATCGAACATCTCTGGAGAGACCTGAAAATAACTGTGCAGCGACGCTCCCTATCCAACCTGACAGACTGAGAGGAATACAGATACAGGTGTGCCAAGCTTGTAGCGTCATACCCAAGAAGACTCAAGGCTATAATCGCTGCCAAAGGTGCTTCAACAAAGTACTGAGTAAAGGGTCTGAATACGTTTTTTTATTTTTTAATACATTTGAAAAATTTTCCAAAAACCTGTTTTTGCTTTGTCATTATGGGGTATTGTGTGTAGGTTGATGAAAAACTATTGCATCCATTTTAAATTAAGTCTGTAACTTAACAAAATGTGGAAAAAGTTGTGGTCTGAATACATTCCGAATGTACTGTATGTGAAAACAGTTTGTATGATCTGGTTAAAAAGAGAAGAAATGTCCTTAAAATGCTTCTCTGTGACATCTCAGGGTACGATTTTGAAGTAAAAAAATAAAAATAAAAACATTGACTTTCAAAACCTGCAATGAGTTTCTAGCCCAAAGGAGGGTATTTTTCTTGCTCCTCGCGTCTCGGCGAATTTCATAGTGTTTTAAAAAAGCACTGTTTTTAAAACGTTTTACCTTTTGATGATGTCATCGGGTAGAACTTTGTAAAATAAAAAATTCTTCAAAATTTCGAAATGTGTTGACACTGGTATTGTGCTGGAGATCATGAGGATTAAAAAATGGTGGAGTTGCCCTTTAAATAAAAATAAATAAAAAAATGATTCATATTTGTGCCTCATCCTCTCCTATTAGGCTACTATATGCTTTGGAGTTGGGTTGTACATTGTTAGAATACTAGGGGGGCCTAGGTCATCTATATGCATGGTTTCTTTCATAAGCTTTGCACAGTTGTACGTTTTTTTTTTTTTTTAGTTCTCATTCGATTGTTCTGCCTTTTGGTATTGTTTGTACAATTTCACTTCTTGTGGCCTGAAATATTTGTCATTCAAAATAAAGCTGTGATTGAGAATAGCCAAGCCATAAACTGTGACTTTCATAACTATTTTATTTATTCCCCTTTATTCCCCCTTTTTTTTTTTTTTTTTTTTTTTAAAGCTGCAACTTTATGACATCAAACACATTATTATAATATTTTGGATATACTCTCTATAACTTTTAACTAATTTTAATCCTTTTGTGATATTTTAATTAGGATTAGTCTAGGCTTTTGTCCATTTATTGGTTCGCAAAGATAAAGGAGTGATTTTTTTCCTTTTTCTGTGTGAGTAAGAATAGAAACACACTTGGCCAATCAGAGGATGTATGAAGTCTATTTTCCTTTGAAGATGGAACGCATCGGCTGGTATTTCCATCAATTAATAAAAAGCATTATTTTGCCATGTGACTTATTATTTTTATTTTGTATTTTTTCTCCCGGACAATTTGGCAGGCAACAATTTTTTTTTTTTAAATCAGCTTTTCATATCATTTTTTTATTTTATTTTTTTGCAGCTAAAAACCGTTAATTTCCAGCTAACTGAAACCTTGACACACACATTCATCAACAACAATGACTTCTTACCGCCTGTGATGTTTAAAGAGGATGATTTAGTTTCTGTGATGTCTATGAGATGTTTAAAGGGGATGGCGTGTGCCTGTGACGTCTATGATATGTTTAAAGGGGATGGCGTGTGCCTGTGACGTCTATGAGATGTTTAAAGGGGATGGCGTGTGCCTGTGACGTCTATGAGATGTTTAAAGGGGATGGTCTGTGTGTGTTTTGACCAGGAAGAGAAGGAGGAGCTGCATCACATCCTGTGGTCATCGGTGGTTTTTTATAAGTCACCTGACGTCGAGGCCACTTCCTGTATCATGCTCTCTACTAAAGCCCTCTACTTCCTGCTGGATGACTCCGCCTCCACGCTCAACGACCAATCACGTAAGATACACACACACACACGCTGCACGGCAAGGTCCAGTTAGAAAGAGTTGTGTCTGTCTGTCAGAGTGAGTATGTTTACATGCACACCAATAACTGAATATAACTGATTATGGCAGTAGGCAGAGTATGGCATTAGTCATGTAAACACCTTACTCTGCTTATCTTAATCGAAGATTGTGGTAATGTAGTACTTCAGTTTGTAATGTAGTACTTCAGTTTATTGTAGTAAGTACTTCAGTACTGTGGGTCTGTAGTAATGTGTGCTGTCTTTATACTGTGGGTCTGTAGTAATGTGTGCTGTCTTTATACTGTGGGTCTGTAGTAATGTGTGCTGTCTTTATACTGTGGGTCTGTAGTAATGTGTGCTGTCTTTATACTGTGGGTCTGTAGTAATGTGTGCTGTCTTTATACTGTGGGTCTGTAGTAATGTGTGCTGTCTTTATACTGTGGGTCTGTAGTAATGTGTGCTGTCTTTATACTGTGGGTCTGTAGTAATGTGTGCTGTCTTTATACTGTGGGTCTGTAGTAATGTGTGCTGTCTTTATACTGTGGGTCTGTAGTAATGTGTGCTGTCTTTATACTGTGGGTCTGTAGTAATGTGTGCTGTCTTTATACTGTGGGTCTGTAGTAATGTGTGCTGTCTTTATACTGTGGGTCTGTAGTAATGTGTGCTGTCTTTATACTGTGGGTCTGTAGTAATGTGTGCTGTCTTTATACTGTGGGTCTGTAGTAATGTGTGCTGTCTTTATACTGTGGGTCTGTAGTAATGTGTGCTGTCTTTATACTGTGGGTCTGTAGTAATGTGTGCTGTCTTTATACTGTGGGTCTGTAGTAATGTGTGCTGTCTTTATACTGTGGGTCTGTAGTAATGTGTGCTGTCTTTATACTGTGGGTCTGTAGTAATGTGTGCTGTCTTTATACTGTGGGTCTGTAGTAATGTGTGCTGTCTTTATACTGTGGGTCTGTAGTAATGTGTGCTGTCTTTATACTGTGGGTCTGTAGTAATGTGTGCTGTCTTTATACTGTGGGTCTGTAGTAATGTGTGCTGTCTTTATACTGTGGGTCTGTAGTAATGTGTGCTGTCTTTATACTGTGGGTCTGTAGTAATGTGTGCTGTCTTTATACTGTGGGTCTGTAGAAATGTGTGCTGTCTTTATACTGTGGGTCTGTAGTAATGTGTGCTGTCTTTATACTGTGGGTCTGTAGAAATGTGTGCTGTCTTTATACTGTGGGTCTGTAGTAATGTGTGCTGTCTTTATACTGTGGGTCTGTAGTAATGTGTGCTGTCTTTATACTGTGGGTCTGTAGTAATGTGTGCTGTCTTTATACTGTGGGTCTGTAGTAATGTGTGCTGTCTTTATACTGTGGGTCTGTAGTAATGTGTGCTGTCTTTATACTGTGGGTCTGTAGTAATGTGTGCTGTCTTTATACTGTGGGTCTGTAGTAATGTGTGCTGTCTTTATACTGTGGGTCTGTAGTAATGTGTGCTGTCTTTATACTGTGGGTCTGTAGTAATGTGTGCTGTCTTTATACTGTGGGTCTGTAGTAATGTGTGCTGTCTTTATACTGTGGGTCTGTAGTAATGTGTGCTGTCTTTATACTGTGGGTCTGTAGTAATGTGTGCTGTCTTTATACTGTGGGTCTGTAGTAATGTGTGCTGTCTTTATACTGTGGGTCTGTAGTAATGTGTGCTGTCTTTATACTGTGGGTCTGTAGTAATGTGTGCTGTCTTTATACTGTGGGTCTGTAGTAATGTGTGCTGTCTTTATACTGTGGGTCTGTAGTAATGTGGGTCTGTAGTAATGTGTGCTGTCTTTATACTGTGGGTCTGTAGTAATGTGTGCTGTCTTTATACTGTGGGTCTGTAGTAATGTGTGCTGTCTTTATACTGTGGGTCTGTAGTAATGTGTGCTGTCTTTATACTGTGGGTCTGTAGTAATGTGTGCTGTCTTTATACTGTGGGTCTGTAGTAATGTGTGCTGTCTTTATACTGTGGGTCTGTAGTAATGTGTGCTGTCTTTATACTGTGGGTCTGTAGTAATGTGTGCTGTCTTTATACTGTGGGTCTGTAGTAATGTGTGCTGTCTTTATACTGTGGGTCTGTAGTAATGTGTGCTGTCTTTATACTGTGGGTCTGTAGTAATGTGTGCTGTCTTTATACTGTGGGTCTGTAGTAATGTGTGCTGTCTTTATACTGTGGGTCTGTAGTAATGTGTGCTGTCTTTATACTGTGGGTCTGTAGTAATGTGTGCTGTCTTTATACTGTGGGTCTGTAGTAATGTGTGCTGTCTTTATACTGTGGGTCTGTAGTAATGTGTGCTGTCTTTATACTGTGGGTCTGTAGTAATGTGTGCTGTCTTTATACTGTGGGTCTGTAGTAATGTGTGCTGTCTTTATCCTGTGGGTCTGTAGTAATGTGTGCTGTCTTTATACTGTGGGTCTGTAGTAATGTGTGCTGTCTTTATACTGTGGGTCTGTAGTAATGTGTGCTGTCTTTATCCTGTGGGTCTGTAGTAATGTGTGCCGTCTTTATACTGTGGGTCTGTAGTAATGTGTGCTGTCTTTATACTGTGGGTCTGTAGTAATGTGTGCTGTCTTTATACTGTGGGTCTGTAGTAATTGTGGGTCTGTAGTAATGTGTGCTGTCTTTATACTGTGGGTCTGTAGTAATGTGTGCTGTCTTTATACTGTGGGTCTGTAGTAATGTGTGCTGTCTTTATACTGTGGGTCTGTAGTAATGTGTGCTGTCTTTATACTGTGGGTCTGTAGTAATGTGTGCTGTCTTTATACTGTGGGTCTGTAGTAATGTGGGTCTGTAGTAATGTGGGTCTGTAGTAATGTGTGCTGTCTTTATACTGTGGGTCTGTAGTAATGTGTGCTGTCTTTATACTGTGGGTCTGTAGTAATGTGTGCTGTCTTTATACTGTGGGTCTGTAGTAATGTGTGCTGTCTTTATACTGTGGGTCTGTAGTAATGTGTGCTGTCTTTATCCTGTGGGTCTGTAGTAATGTGTGCTGTCTTTATCCTTCAGTACTGTGGGACTGGAGCCACTGTGACCATCAGGACCCAGAGCTGATCATGTCTTACTGTCTCACCATCGACCTCCACGACCTCCAGTCTGTCAATGTGGGCCTGTTCGACCAGTACTTCAGGGTGGTGGGTGAGTAGGGAGAATGAATGGATGACTACGGTGTTACAGAGAGGACTAGGATCAGGATGTTAAAGACAGTGGAACATACTGCGAAGTGTTATCTGAATTCATAGAAATCCCAATCCCAGGATTCATAGAAATCTCAATCCCAGGATTCATAGAAATCTCAATCCCAGGATTCATAGAAATCTCAATCCCAGGATTCATAGAAATCCCAATCCCAGGATTCATAGAAATCCCAATCCCAGGATTCATAGAAATCCCAATCCCAGGATTCATAGAAATCCCAATCCCAGGATTCATAGAAATCCCAGGATTCATAGAAATCCCAGGATTCATAGAAATCCCAGGATTCATAGAAATCCCAGGATTCATAGAAATCCCAGGACTCATAGAAATCCCTATTCCAGGATTCATAGAAATCCCTATCCCAGAACTTATAGAAATCCTGGCTGTTGGACTGGACTGGCCTGGCTGTTGGACTGGGCTGGCTGTTGGACTGGGCTGGCTGGCTGCTGGACTGGCTGGCTGTTGGACTGGGCTGGCTGGCTGCTGGACTGGCTGGCTGTTGGACTGGACTGGCTGTTGGACTGGACTGGCTGTTGGACTGGGCTGGCTGGCTGCTGGACTGGGCTGGCTGGCTGTTGGACTGGGCTGGCTGGCTGCTGGACTGGCTGGCTGTTGGACTGGACTGGCTGTTGGACTGGCTGGCTGTTGGACTGGACTGGCTGTTGGACTGGGCTGGCTGGCTGCTGGACTGGCTGGCTGTTGGACTGGGCTGGCTGTTGGACTGGACTGGCTGTTGGACTGGACTGGCTGTTGGACTGGGCTGGCTGTTGGACTGGGCTGGCTGTTGGACTGGACTGGCTGTTGGACTGGACTGGCTGTTGGACTGGGCTGGCTGTTGGACTGGGCTGGCTGTTGGACTGGGCTGGCTGCTGGACTGGACTGGCTGTTGGACTGGGCTGGCTGTTGGACTGGGCTGGCTGTTGGACTGGGCTGGCTGGCTGCTGGACTGGCTGGCTGCTGGACTGGCTGGCTGTTGGACTGGGCTGGCTGGCTGCTGGACTGGCTGGCTGCTGGACTGGCTGGCTGTTGGACTGGACTGGCTGTTGGACTGGACTGGCTGGCTGTTGGACTGGACTGGCTGGCTGTTGGACTGGACTGGCTGTTGGACTGGACTGGCTGTTGGACTGGGCTGGCTGTTGGACTGGGCTGGCTGCTGGACTGGCTGGCTGTTGGACTGGACTGGCTGTTGGACTGGACTGGCTGTTGGACTGGGCTGGCTGTTGGACTGGACTGGCTGTTGGACTGGACTGGCTGTTGGACTGGGCTGGCTGTTGGACTGGGCTGGCTGTTGGACTGGGCTGGCTGTTGGACTGGGCTGGCTGTTGGACTGGGCTGGCTGCTGGACTGGACTGGCTGTTGGACTGGGCTGGTTGTTGGACTGGGCTGGCTGTTGGACTGGGCTGGCTGCTGGACTGGACTGGCTGTTGGACTGGGCTGGCTGTTGGACTGGGCTGGCTGTTGGACTGGGCTGGCTGCTGGACTGGACTGGCTGTTGGACTGGACTGGCTGTTGGACTGGGCTGGCTGTTGGACTGGGCTGGCTGTTGGACTGGCTGGCTGGCTGTTGGACTGGCTGGCTGGCTGTTGGACTGGCTGGCTGGCTGTTGGACTGGCTGGCTGGCTGTTGGACTGGCTGGCTGGCTGTTGGACTGGCTGGCTGGCTGTTGGACTGGGCTGACTGTTGGACTGGGCTGGCTGCTGGACTGGGCTGGCTGCTGGACTGGGCTGGCTGTTGGACTGGGCTGGCTGGCTGTTGGACTGGGCTGGCTGGCTGTTGGACTGGGCTGGCTGGCTGTTGGACTGGGCTGGCTGTTGGACTGGGCTGGCTGTTGGACTGGGCTGGCTGTTGGACTGGGCTGGCTGCTGGACTGGGCTGGCTGTTGGACTGGGCTGGCTGTTGGACTGGACTGGCTGTTGGACTGGGCTGGCTGTTGGACTGGGCTGGCTGTTGGACTGGGCTGGCTGTTGGACTGGGCTGGCTGCTGGACTGGGCTGGCTGTTGGACTGGGCTGGCTGTTGGACTGGGCTGGCTGTTGGACTGGGCTGGCTGGCTGTTGGACTGGACTGGCTGTTGGACTGGGCTGGCTGGCTGCTGGACTGGCTGGCTGTTGGACTGGGCTGGCTGTTGGACTGGGCTGGCTGTTGGACTGGGCTGGCTGTTGGACTGGGCTGGCTGGCTGTTGGACTGGGCTGGCTGGCTGTTGGACTGGGCTGGCTGGCTGTTGGACTGGGCTGGCTGTTGGACTGGGCTGGCTGTAATCTGTGTTGTGTGTTATTTGTCTCCAGGGCCGTCAGCGGACCACATCATCTGCTGTCTGACGAGGGACAGTTACGGGACACACCGCTTCCTGCAGCAGCTGATGATGGTTCTCTCTCTACAGGACAAACTACCTTCTCCCGAACCCTCTGAACAAGACTTCTACACACAGTTCGGAAATAAATCCACAGGTATTAATAACATGAATATTTGTACGTTTTCATCAGTAAAATGCCCCTTTGTGGAGATGTGTGTGGATTGTCCAGGTTTAAGAAACAGATCTCCACAATAACATGGGGTAGAATCTAGGAGGTTCTATTCGGGATTAAGAATAAATGGGTCCTTTTTTTTGTCCTATTGTTGTTGACGTACCAAACTAAATGAGTCCTGTCTTTCCCAATGTGTTGTCTACTCCCAGGTAAGATGGAGAACTATGAACTTGTCCACTCTAGCAGGGTAAAGTTCATCTACCCCAGTGAAGAAGAGATTGGCGACCTGACCTTTATCGTAGCCGAGAGGAAAGGTCCATCTGGGGCGTCCTCCTGCAATATCCTGCTCTACGTACTGGTCTTCCAGGTGCAGACCCAGGGGCCAGGTTTCTCACAGGGCCTCAATGTGCTCCCACAGACCCAGGCCCCAGCTGCTGACAGACAGACTTGCACTGGGGGTCGTCTGCAGGGGGATAGACAGTCTCACCTCCAACCCCAGAGCCCGGTCTCTGCTAGCCAGCCCCGTCTTCATCCTTACCCCCAGGTTCCAGGACCAGCCCCCTCCATCAGGCCCCATATCCCCCAACAGAGCCTGGCTCCCTCCACTCCCAGGCCTGTCCTCCATCCTAAGACTCTGATCCTGACCAGTACAGACGTTTTCCTGCTGGATGAGGATTATATCAGCTACCCGCTGCCGGATTTTGCCAAGGAGCCCCCTCCCCGAGATAAGTACCAACTGACCGACGCTCGACGAATAAGAGACCTGGATCGAGTCCTCATGGGTTACCAGACGTACCCGCAGGCACTGACGTTAGTCTTCGACGATGTCCCTGGCCCAGACCTCCTCTGTCAGCTTACCATGGACCACTTTGGAGAAGAGGAGGAGGAGGAGGTGGGAGGAGGAGGAGGGGAGAATGGGAGGAGGAGGAGGAGGAGATGTGGGGGAACAGAGAACGAGGTACTGTGGTGTGTCTATGTTCCTGGAGCAGACAGCAGGGAGAGGCTGATATGTCTGTTAGCGAGACAGTGGGAAGTGCTGTGTAGTAGGGAGCTGCCTGTAGAACTCACTGGCTGACTGACTGGGTCTTCTGCCTGACTGGTTCTTCTGCCTGTAGAACTCACTGGTTGACTGGTTCTTCTGCCTGTAGAACTCACTGGCTGACTGACTGGTTCTTCTGCCTGTAGAACTCACTGGCTGACTGACTGGTTCTTCTGCCTGTAGAACTGACTGGCTGACTGACTGGGTCTTCTGCCTGTAGAACTCACTGGCGGACTGACTGGTTATTCTGCCTGTAGAACTGACTGGCTGACTGACTGGGTCTTCTGCCTGACTGGTTCTTCTGCCTGTAGAACTCACTGGCTGACTGACTGGTTGTTCTGCCTGACTGGTTCTTCTGCCGGTAGAACTCACTGGTTGACTGGTTCTTCTGCCTGTAGAACTAACTGGCTGACTGACTGGTTCTTCTGCCGGTAGAACTCACTGGTTGACTGGTTCTTCTGTCTGTAGAACTCCCTGGGTGACTGACTGGTTCTTCTGCCTGACTGGTTCTTCTGCCATTAGAACTCACTGGCTGACTGGTTCTTCTGCCGGTAGAACTCACTGGCTGACTGGTTCTTCTGCCGGTAGAACTCACTGGTTGACTGGTTCTTCTGTCTGTAGAACTCCCTGGCTGACTGACTGGTTCTTCTGCCGGTAAAACTCCCTGACTGACTGGTTCTTCTTCCAGGAGGTTTTAAAGCACGGCTCTACGCTGAAATGTTGGCGCACACAAAGGAATTTAGGAGCACAATGAAAAATATTTGAGATATTAAAGCTAGAATTACACAGCTAAATATTTAGACACATATACAAGTAAAATGGTGGCACTGTTGAGCCCTGTAAAGATGGTGGCTTTCAAACCAACCTTCACAGGCTGGTGGATGGACTATGTTACCATAACCCGCCTTCACAGGCTGGTGGATGGACTACGCCTTCACAGGCTGGTGGATGGACTACGCCTTCACAGGCTGGTGGATGGACTACGCCTTCACAGGCTGGTGGATGGACTACGCCTTCACAGGCTGGTGGATGGACTACGCCTTCACAGGCTGGTGGATGGACTACGCCTTCACAGGCTGGTGGATGGACTAACCAAACAAGACACAAGGGACAGACAAGGAATCAAACCCCTTAAAGATTCCTCTTCTCCTCCTCCTCCTCAAAGGAAGTTCTGTGATGTTTCTTATCGTTTATGATCCAAATGCATCCTGGGAATTTGTACAGTCCACACAAGTGTGATATTTATTTGTTATCTTTGTACATAGCCCCCAACCCATAGTCGCTGAAGTACATTTATTATGGAATGATACCAATCTTAAATATTATTTAGTATTTATCAAAAATAATATTATCTTTTTTTTTTTTCCTTTTTTTTTATATGAAAGTCTTATTATTGCTGGTCATTTGTTTGTCTACAGTTTTCCTTCCCTCCCCCATGGCACCTTCACGCCTATACACTTAGTGGACAAAACATTAGGAACACCTTCCTTATATTGAGTTGCTCCCCATTTTGCCCTCAGAACAGCCTCTACAACAGACTCTACAAGGTGTCGAAAGCATAATACAGGGATGCTGGGCCCATGTTGACTCCAATGCTTCCCCACAGTTGTGTCAAGTTGGCTGGATGTCCTTTGGGTGGTGGACCATTCTTGATACACACAGGAAACTGTTGAGAGTGGAAAAACCCAGCAGCATTGCAGTTCTTGACACAAACCAGTGCGTCTGACGCCAACTACCGTACCCTGTTCAAAGGCACTTACATAGTAATACCCCTTCACTTATTCCACGTTTTATGTTACAACCTGAATTCAAAATGGATTAAATATAAAACATTTGTCACCCATCTACACACAATGCCCCATAAATACGTTTTTAGAAATGTTATCAAATTGAATAAATATGAAATACAGAAATATCTCATTTACATAAGTATTCACACCCCTGAGTTAATACATGTTAGAATCACCTTTGGGAGTAATTACAGCTGTGAGTCTTTCTGGGTCAATCTCCCAAGAGCTTTCCACACCTGGATTGTGTAACATTTGCCCATTATTAATCTTTTCAAATTGGTTGTTGATCATTGCTAGACAACCATTTTCAGGTGTTGCCATAAATTTACAAGCAGATTTAAGTCAAAACTGTAACTCGGCCACTCAGGAACATTCACTGTCTTCTTGGTAAGCAACTCCAGTGTAGATTTGGCCTTGTGTTTTAGGATATTGTCCTGCTGAAAGGTGAATTCATCTCCCAGTGTCTGGTGGAAAGCAGACTGAAGCAGGATTCCTCTAGGATTTTGTCTGTGCTTAGCTCCATTTCATTTATTTTTTTATCCTGAAAAACTTCCCAGTCCTTAACGATTACAAAAATACCCATAACATGATGCAGTGGTACTCAGTATTGTGTTGTATTGGATTTGTCCCAAACATAACACTTTGTATTCAGGACAAAAAGTGAATTGCTTAGCCACATGTTTTGCAGTATTAATTTAGTGCCTTATTGCAAACAGGATGATTGTTTTGGAATATTTGTATTCTGTACAGGCTTCCTTCTTTTCACTCTGTCATTTAGGTTAGTGTTGTGGAGTAACTACAATGTTGTTGATCCATCCTCAGTTCTCTCCCATCACAGCCATTAAACTCTGTTTTAAAGTCATTATTGGCCTCATGGTGAAATCAATAACTTCACCATGCTCAAAGGGATATTATTCAATGTCTGCTTTATTCATTATTGTTACCCATCTACCAATAGGTGCCCTTCTTTGCGAGGCGTTGGAAAACCTCCCTGGTCTTTGTGGTGGAATCTGTGTTTGAAATTCACTGCTCGACTGAGGGACCTTCCAGATAATTGTATTTGTGGGGCACAGAGATGAGGTAGTCATTAAAAAATCATGTTAAACACTATTATTAAACAGAGTGAATCCATTAAACTTATTATGTGACTTGTTCAGCACATTTTTACTCCTGAATGTATTTAGGCTTGCTATAACAAAGTGGTTGAATAATTATTGACAAGACATTTCAGCTTTTCATTTTTAATTAATTTGTAAACATTTCTAAAAACATTATCACTTTGACATTACGGGGTATTGTGTGTAGGCCAGTGACCCCAAAAAAAATCTAAATTTAATCCATTTTTTAAATTCTGGTTGTAACAAAACAAAATGTCGAAAAAGTCAAGCAGAGTGAATACTTTCTGAAAGCACTGGAAATATTTTGTCTTGTATTTTGTCACCCTCTGAATGGCACACAAACACAATCCATGTCTCAATTGTCTCAAGGCTTAAATATCCTTCTTTAATCATACCTCCTCCCCTTCATCTACACTGATGTGAAGTGGATTTAACAAGGTGACATCAATAAGGGATCATAGCTTTTCACCTGGATTCACCTGGTCAGTCTATGTCATGGAAAGAGCTGGTGTTCATAATGTTTTCTACACTCAGTGTAGTGCACTACTTTTGACCAGGGGGAAAGTAGTGCACTATAAAAGGGAATAGGGTGCTATTTGGGACGCATGGTTGTTTTAGTTGATCTAAGGTTCATTAGGAACGGTTCTACCAATAGGAAACCAAACCACTTTTCACGTTTTCTGTTATATATCCTCATTATGTTCAGGCTACGTCCCACAAGGCACCCTGCTCCTTTTGACCAGAGCCCTATCAGAGACACCATACTTTCTATATAGTGCACTACTTCTGACCAGGGCTGAATCCCAAAAAATGGCACCCTATTCCCTAGAGCAATAGGGCCCCGGTCAAAAGTAGTGCACTATATAAAGGGAATAGGGAGCCATTTGGGATACAGATGCCTCAGTCATCAGGAAGGAACATCCACTTTACTCTGCCCGGAACAAGAACCGTCGTCAGTAGAACACGTTAAAACACAATGAATGTCCTTGTCTCTCTGGTCTCTCTCTCTCTCTCTCTCTGGTCTCTCTCTCTCTCTCTCTGGTCTCTCTCTCTCTGGTCTCTCTCTCTCTCTCTGTCTCTCTCTCTCTGGTCTCTCTCTCTCTCTCTCTCTGGTCTCTCTCTCTCTCTCTCTCTCTCTCTCTCTCTGGTCTCTCTCTCTCTCTCTCTGTCTCTCTCTCTCTCTGGTCTCTCTCTCTCTCTCTCTCTGGTCTCTCTGGTCTCTCTGTCTCTCTCTCTCTCTGGTCTCTCTCTCTCTCTCTGGTCTCTCTCTCTCTCTCTCTCTCTCTCTCTCTCTCTGGTCTCTCTCTCTCTGGTCTCTCTCTCTCTCTCTCTCTCTCTCTCTCTCTCTCTGGTCTCTCTCTCTCTCTCTCTGGCTCTCTCTCTCTCTCTGGTCTCTCTCTCTCTCTCTCTCTCTCTGGTCTCTCTCTCTCTCTCTCTCTCTCTGGTCTCTCTCTCTCTGGCCTCTCTCTCTCTCTCTCTCTGGTCTCTCTCTCTCTCTCTCTCTCTCTCTGGTCTCTCTCTCTCTCTCTCTCTCTCTCTCTCTCTGGTCCTCTCTCTCTCTCTCTCTCTGGTCTCTCTCTCTCTCTCTCTGGTCTCTCTCTCTCTCTCTCTCTCTCTCTCTCTGGTCTCTCTCTCTCTGGTCTCTCTGGTCTCTCTCTCTCTGGTCTCTCTCTCTCTCTCTCTCTCTGGTCTCTCTCTCTCTCTCTCTCTCTCTGGTCTCTCTCTCTCTCTCTGCTCTCTCTCTCTCTCTCTGGTCTCTCTCTCTCTCTCTGGTCTCTCTCTCTCTCTCTCTCTGGTCTCTCTCTCTCTCTCTCTGGTCTCTCTCTCTCTCTCTCTGTCCTCTCTCTCTCTCTCTGGTCTCTCTCTCTCTCTCTGGTCTCTCTCTCTCTCTGGTCTCTCTCTCTCTCTCTCTCTCTCTCTCTCTCTGGTCTCTCTCTCTCTCTCTGGTCTCTCTCTCTCTCTCTGGTCTCTCTCTCTCTCTCTCTCTCTCTCTGGTCTCTCTCTCTCTCTCTGGTCTCTCTCTCTCTCTCTCTCTCTCTCTCTCTCTCTGGTCTCTCTCTCTGGTCTCTCTCTCTCTCTCTCTCTCTGGTCTCTCTCTCTCTCTCTCTGGTCTCTCTCTCTCTCTGGTCTCTCTCTCTCTCTCTGGTCTCTCTCTCTCTGGTCTCTCTCTCTCTCTCTCTCTCTCTCTCTGGTCTCTCTCTCTCTGGTCTCTCTCTCTCTCTCTCTCTGGTCTCTCTCTCTGGTCTCTCTCTCTCTCTCTCTCTCTGGTCTCTCTCTCTCTCTCTCTCTCTCTCTCTCTCTGGTCTCTCTCTCTCTCTCTCTGGTCTCTCTCTCTCTCTCTCTCTCTCTCTCTGGTCTCTCTCTCTCTCTCTGGTCTCTCTGTCTCTCTCTCTCTCTCTGGTCTCTCTCTCTCTCTCTGGTCTCTCTCTCTCTCTGGTCTCTCTCTCTCTCGCTCTCTCTCTCTCTGGTCTCTCTCTCTCTCTCTGTCTCTCTCTCTCTCTCTGGTCTCTCTCTCTGTCTCTCTCTCTCTCTGGTCTCTCTCTCTCGTCTCTCTCTCTCTCTGGTCTCTCTCTCTCTCTCTCTCTCTGGTCTCTTCTCTCTCTCTCTCTCTCTGGTCTCTCTCTCTCTCTGGTCTCTCTCTCTCTCTCTGGTCTCTCTCTCTCTCTCTGGTCTCTCTCTGGTCTCTCTCTCTCTCTCTCTGGTCTCTCTCTCTCTGGTCTCTCTCTCTCTCTCTGGTCTCTCTCTCTCTCTCTCTCTGGTCTCTCTCTGGTCTCTCTCTCTCTGGTCTCTCTCTCTGGTCTCTCTCTCTGGTCTCTCTCTCTCTGGTCTCTCTCTCTCTGGTCTCTCTCTCTGGTCTCTCTCTTTAACAAGAACCATCGTCAGTAGAACACGTTAAAACACAAAGGGTTCTCGGTCTGCAGAATGTCCTTGTGTGCTGACCAAACATGTTGTGATCCTGTTTCAGACAGACAGACTGTTGAGGGAACTGCTTCTTCATTGCAACACCACCGACACGGTTCAATTGTCTGGTTTCTGACATGGACTTTGGTATAAGACAAATCTTTGCTGTAATGGCTTCTGTAACGGTCAGCGCCATTGAGGGAAATCTTCATTTTAAAGTAGTCCATTTTTTTCTTCTAGGAGTTTATTGGCAGTTGGTAAACAAATTGCCAGCTGGTGTATGCAATCTGAACAGGTTGGATTTTGAGTAAAGTTATGCTTTAAAGTCAAGGTTGGTGATTTACTCCCACCTGCAGTTTATGTCATGTTTGCTCAGGAGTATAATTAATTAATTGGCTGATCCCTCCTGCTGATCCTTCCTTAACCCATAGGAAGCCCCGGTCAGTTGACTACTTCAAAGTTCTTGATGTTGCTGGCCATGCTAAAACAACAGGTTTTCTGTCAAGGCCTCTATCCAACTCTATGGTGTCTGTGATGGGGGATTTAAAGGGATTGCCATTTTATCCTTGTGCATGGTAATGTTTTCACTGCTTCTGTGAAAACACACACACACACAACCAGTCAAAAGTTTGGACATTACTTTACCATCATTACTTGAAGACATAAAGGTCAGTCAATGCGGAAAATTTCAAGATTTCTTCAAGTGCAGTCGCAAAAACCATCAAGTGCGATGATGAAACTGGCACTCGTGAGGACCGCCACAGGAATGGAAGACCCAGAGTTACCTCTGCTGCAGAGGATAAGTTCATTAGAGTTACCAGCCTCAGAAATTGGCAATTAACTGCACCTCAGATTGCAGCCCAAATAAATGCTTCACAGAGTTCAAGTAACAGACACATCTCAACATCAACTGTTCAGAGGAGACTTCGTGAATCAGGCCTTCATGGTCGAATTGCTGCAGAGAAACCACTACTAAAGGATACCAATTAGAAGAGAATTACTTTGGCCAAGAAACACGAGCGATGGAGATTAGACCGGTGGAAATCTGTTTTGTTTTATCAACAGGACAATGACCCAACACACCTCCAGGCTGTGTAAGGGCTATTTGACCAAGAAGGAGAGTGCTGCATCAGATGACCTGGCCTCCACAATCACCGACCTCAACCCAATTGATATGGTTTGAGATGAGTTGGACCCCAGAGGGAAGGAAAAGCAGCCAACAAGTGCTCAGCATATGTGGGAACTGTTGGAAAAGCATTCCCGGTGAAGCTGGTTGAGAAAATGCCAAGAATGTGCAAAGCTGTCATCAAGGCAAAGGTTGGCTACTTTGAAGAATCTAAAATATATATATATATGATATGTTTAACACTTTTTTGGTTACTGCATGATTCCATATGTGTTATCTCATAGTTTTGATGTCTTCACTATTATTCTGCAATTGTAGAAAATTGTAAAATTAAAGAAACTCAATGAGTAGGTGTGTCCCAAATTATGACTGGTACTGTGTGCGTGTGTATGTATATATATATGAAAAAAACAATATACATTGATATATGGAATTGTTTTAAGAAGGTCATACCAAGGATCATTTAACTATTTGATCTGGAAGTATAAAAATATGTGATGAAACATTTTATTTGTCCTTACTGCCATTAGCCCATAGAAACACATTGCATAACAGATAGTCCTTACTGCTATTAGCCCATAGAAACACATTGAATAACAGATTACTGCTGTTAGCCCATAGAAACACATTGAATAACAGATTACTGCTATTAGCCCATAGAAACACATTGAATAACAGATTACTGCTTTTAGCCCATAGAAACACATTGAATAACAGATTACTGCTATTAGCCCATAGAAACACATTGAATAACAGATTACTGCTATTAGCCCATAGAAACACATTGAATAACAGATTACTGCTATTAGCCCATAGAAACACATTGAATAACAGATTACTGCTATTAGCCCATAGAAACACATTGAATAACAGATTACTGCTTTTAGCCCATAGAAACACATTGAATAACAGATTACTGCTATTAGCCCATAGAAACACATTGAATAACAGATTACTGCTATTAGCCCATAGAAACACATTGAATAACAGATAGTACTTACTGCTATTAGCCCATAGAAACACATTGAATAACAGATTACTGCTATTAGCCCATAGAAACACATTGAATAACAGATTACTGCTATTAGCCCATAGAAACACCGTGAATAACAGATAGTACTTACTGCTATTAGCCCATAGAAACACATTGAATAACAGATTACTGCTATTAGCCCATAGAAACACATTGAATAACAGATTACTGCTATTAGCCCATAGAAACACATTGAATAACAGATTACTGCTATTAGCCCATAGAAACACATTGAATAACAGATTACTGCTATTAGCCCATAGAAACACATTGAATAACAGATTACTGCTATTAGCCCATAGAAACACATTGAGTAACAGATAGTACTGCTATTAGCCCATAGAAACACTTTGAATAACAGATAGTACTTACTGCTATTAGCCCATAGAAACACATTGAATAACAGATTACTGCTATTAGCCCATAGAAACGCATTGAATAACAGATTACTGCTATTAGCCCATAGAAACACATTGAATAACAGATTACTGCTATTAGCCCATAGAAACGCATTGAATAACAGATTACTGCTATTAGCCCATAGAAACACATTGAATAACAGATTAGTGCTATTAGCCCATAGAAACACATTGAATAACAGATTACTGCTATTAGCCCATAGAAACGCATTGAATAACAGATTACTGCTATTAGCCCATAGAAACACATTGAATAACAGATTACTGCTATTAGCCCATAGAAACACATTGAATAACAGATTACTGCTATTAGCCCATAGAAACACATTGAATAACAGATTACTGCTATTAGCCCATAGAAACACATTGAATAACAGATAGTCCTTACTGCTATTAGCCCATAGAAACACATTGAATAACAGATTACTGCTATTAGCCCATAGAAACACATTGAATAACAGATTACTGCTATTAGCCCATAGAAACACATTGAATAACAGATTACTGCTATTAGCCCATAGAAACACAGTGAATAACAGATTACTGCTATTAGCCCATAGAAACACAGTGAATAACAGATTACTGCTATTAGCCCATAGAAACACATTGAATAACAACTTCACTACATGGAACAATAGACAGTCCCCAAAATATAATCTATAGGAAGTTTGTTCTGAAAGTGTGTGTATCTGAGAGATATAAGAACGATTAGGATTCTTTTTTTCTTTTTTTAAACAGGTATTTAACTTATTTTTGGCACTAAACAATCTCCATATATACACTTACATTTTTTCAACTGGTACCAGGGGACCTTCAGAGGAGTATTGTGGGCATCCTAGAGCAAAACAAGAGTCTCACCTTTCCACAGAGGGGTCATATTAGTGTGTAGACCAAACCGTTCGAATGCTACAGATGTTTTTGTGAGAAAGCTGATTTTTGGGATGTCTCATGGTCTGACAAACACTGCTCTCTCTGTCACCTTTCACCGCGGATGCGGATGTGCGACATCGGCCAATAAAAATAAAAGATTAACATGGGCAAAAGAACACAGACACTGGACAGAGGAAGATTTGGAAAAAAGAAATATGGACAGACAAATCTAAGCTTGAGGTGTTCGGATCACAAAGAAGAACATTCGTGAGACGCAGAAAAATGAAAAGATGCTGAAGGACTGAACCATCTGTCATCATGGTGGAGGCAATGTGATGGTCCGGGGCTGCTTTGGTGCTGGTAAAGTGGGAGATTTGTACAGGGTAAAAGGGATCTTGAAGTAGGAAGGTTATCACTCCATTTTGCAACGCCATGCCATACCCTGTGGACGGCGCTTAATTGGAGACAATTTCCTCCTACAACAGGACAATGACCCAAAGCACAGCTCCAAACTATGCAAGAACTATTTAGGGAAGAAGCAGTCAGCTGGTATTCTGTCTATAATGGAGTGGCCAGCACAGTCACTGGATCTCAACCCTATTGAGCTGTTGTGGGAGCAGCTTGACCGTATGGTACGTAAGAAGTGCCCATCCAGCCATTCCAACTTGTGGGAGGTGCTTCAGGAAGCGTGGGGTGAAATCTCTTCAGATTACCTCAACAAATTGACGACTAGAATGCCAAAGGGTCTGCAAGGCTGTAATTGCTGCAAATGGAGGATTCTTTGACGAAAGCAACGTTTTTGAAGGACACAATTATTATTTCAATTAAAAATCATTATTTATAACCTTGTCAACATCTTGACTATATTTCCTATTCATTTTGCAACTCATTTCATGTATGTTTTCATGGAAAACAAGGACATTTCTAAGTGACCCCAAACTTTTGAATGGTAGTGTATTCTAGTCCTGGTGCATCCTATATAACTACTGCTGTCCACTTCATATGTATATACTGTATTCTAGTCCTGGTTCATCCTATATAACTACTGCTGTCCACTTCATATGTATATACTGTATTCTATATAACTACTGCTGTCCACTTCATATGTATACTACCATTCAAACGTTTGGGGTCACTTAGATATGTTCTTGTTTTTGAATGAAAAGCAAAATTTCTGCCCATTAAAATAACATCAAATTGATTAGAAGTACAGTGTAAACATTGTTAATGTTGTAAATGACTATTGTAGCTGGAAACGGCTGATTTTTAATGGAATATCTACAGAGGCCCATTATCAGCAACCATCACTCCTGTGTTCCAATGGCATGCTGTGTTAACTAATCAAAGTTTATTTTAAAAGGCTAATTAAAAGGAAAAACCCTTTTGCAATTATGTTAGCACAGCTGAAAACTGTTGTCCTGATTAAAGAAGCAATAAAACTGGCCTACATTAGACTAGTTGAGTATCTGGAGCATCAGCATTTGTGGGTTCGATTACAGGCTCAAAATGGCCAGAAACAAATAACTTTCTTCTTCTTCAGTCCATTCTTGTTCGGAGAAATGAAGGCTATTCCATGCGAGAAATTGGCAAGAAACTGAAGATCTGGTACAATGCTGTGTACTACTCCCTTCACAGAACAGCGCAAACTGGCTCTAAACAGAATAGAAAGAGAAATTATGAGCTTGGAGGGTACTTTGGTGTTGAATCCTGAGCTGTAGTCAATGAACAGCATTCTGACATCGGTATTCCTCTTGTCCAGATGGGTTAGGGCAGTGTGATGGCGAATGCATCGTCTGTGGACCTGTTGGGGCGGTAAGCAAATTGAAGTGGGTCTAGGGTGGCCGGTAAGGTAGAGGTGATATGATCCTTGACTAGTCTCTCAAAGCACTTCATGATGACAGAAGTGAGTCCTACGTCATTTAATTCAGTAACCTTTGCCTTCTTGGGAACAGGAACAATGGTGGCCCTCTTGAAGCATGTGGGAACAGCAGACTGGGATAAGGATTGATTGAATATGTTCGTAAACACACCAGCCAGCTGGTCTGCGCATGCTCTGAGGACGCAGCTAGGGATGCCGTCTGGACTGGCAGCCCTGCGAGGGTTAACACGTTTAAATGTCTTACATCGGCCACAGAGAAGGAAAGCCCACAATCCTTGGTAGCGGGCCCATTGGTAATGTAGGGCTTAAAATATTGTCTGTCCTCAGTTGCAACACTCACTACCGAGTTCCAAACTGCCTCTGGAAGCAACGTCAGCACAAGAACTGCTCGTCGGGAGCTTCATGAAATGGGTTTCCATGGCCGAGCAGCCGCACACAAGCCTAAGATCACCATGCTTAATGTCAAGTGTCGGCTGGAGTGATGTAAAGCTCGCCGCCATTGGACTCTGGAGCAGTGGAAACGCGTTCTCTGGAGTGATGAATCACGCTTCACCATCTGGCAGTCCAACGGACGAATCTGGGTTTGACGGATGGCAGGAGAACGCTACCTGCCCCAATGCATAGTGCCAACTGGTTTGTCGAGATCGGTGTGGAAGAACTTGACTGGCCTGCACAGGTATAAAGCATGGGGGTAGATCAACTTTAATATTGCAGATAGATTGTAGCTTCCATCAATGTAATCGTCTGCATCACTTCCAATCCCCCATAAATATTTTATGTAAATATATATACACATACAAATATACATATTCAGCACCAGTCAAGGGTTTTTTCTACATTGTAAAATAATAGTGAAGACATTATAACTATGAATTAACACCTATGGAATCATGTAGTAACCAAAAAAAAGTGTTAAACAAATCAAAATATATTTGAGATTCTGCAAAGTAGCCTTGATGTTTCTTCAAGTTCAGTCGCAAAAACCATCAGGCAGTATGATGAAACTGGCTCTTGAGGACCGCCAGTCACATACCTTCCCTCAGTAAGAGCATTGAAGATGGGTCGTGGCTGGGTCTTCCAGCATGACAACGACCCGAAACACACAGCCAGGGCAACTAAGGAGTGGCTCCGTAAGAAGCATCTCAAGGTCCTGGAGTGGCCTAGCCAGTCTCCAGACCTGAACCCAATAGAAAATCTTTGGAGGGAGCTGAAAGTCCGTATTGCACAGCGACAGCCCCGAAACCTGAAGGATCTGGAGAAGGTCTGTATGGAGGAGTGGGCCAAAATCCCTGCTGCAGTGTGTGCAAACCTGGTCAAGAACTACAGGAAACGTATGATCTCTGCAATTGCAAACAAAGGTTTCTGTACCAAATATTAAGTTCTGCTTTTCTGATGTATCAAATACTTCTGTAATGCAATAAAATGCAAATGAATTACTTAAAAATCATACAATGCGATTTCCTGGATTTTTGTTTTAGATTCCGTCTCTCACAGTTGAAGTGTACCTATGATAAAAATTACACACCTCTACATGCTTTGTAAGTAGGAAACACTGCCGATTTTGCAGGTTATCAAATACTTGTTCTCCCCACTGTATGTATGTATGTATGTATGTATGTATGTATGTATGTACACACATATTACACACATACATGCATACACACATACATACATACATGCATACACACATACATACATACATACATACATACATACATACGTATATACATACATACGTATATACATACAATCAAATTCACATACATATATATTTTTTAAATATATTTTCCTATATTATTCCCCACAAACCCTACCACCCCTCCCCTAATTTGGAGTAAACTAATAAACAACAACACTTAGGCTTCTACTTCCATCTTATACATACTGTACCACATTTTACAATAGTTCAAATTTGGTTTGTTTTTAGTCCTGTCCTTCCTCTAACCTCTCCCATCTTTTTTAAATGTCCATCCATATTGGATTTCTATTTGCCATATATTTTTAACTGTGCTGTTTCACAAACATTCTGAACCTATATACATTTTACAGACATTACATTTTACATTTATCTTGTTATTAGTCCCACCCTTCAGCTCCATTCAACTCCCTCCCATCTATCTCTGAACACCATCCATATTGGATTTCTATTTGCCATCTATTTTTAACTGTGCTGTTTCACAAACATTCTGAACCTATATACATTTTACAGACATTATATTTTACATTTATCTTGTTATTAGTCCCACCCTTCAGCTCCATTCAACTCCCTCCCATCTATCTCTCAACACCATCCAGTCCCATCCTTCAGCTCCATTCAACTCCCTCCCATCTATCTCTCAACACCATCCAGTCCCATCCTTCAGCTCCACTCAACTCCCTCCCATCTATCTCTGAACACCATCCAGTCCCATCCTTCAGCTCCACTCAACCCCTCCCATCTATCTCTGAACACCATCCAGTCCCATCCTTCAGCTCCACTCAACCCCTCCCATCTATCTCTGACCACCATCCAGTCCCATCCTTCAGCTCCACTCAACCCCTCCCATCTATCTCTGAACACCATCCAGTCCCATCCTTCAGCTCCACTCAACCCCTCCCATCTATCTCTGAACACCATCCAGTCCCACCCTTCAGCTCCACTCAACCCCTCCCATCTATCTCTGAACACCATCCAGTCCCATCCTTCAGCTCCACTCAACCCCTCCCATCTATCTCTGAACACCATCCAGTCCCACCCTTCAGCTCCACTCAACCCCTCCCATCTATCTCTGAACACCATCCAGTCCCATCCTTCAGCTCCACTCAACCCCTCCCATCTATCTCTGAACACCATCCAGTCCCATCCTTCAGCTCCACTCAACCCCTCCCATCTATCTCTGAAGACCATCCAGTCCCATCCTTCAGCTCCACTCAACCCCTCCCATCTATCTCTGAACACCATCCATATTGGATTTCTATGTGCCATATATATATTTTTCAACTGTGCTGTGATGTTTCACAAAAGTTCTGAACCTTTCTATTCTCATAGTTTCTACAGATTGTAAATTAAAGATAAACATTTTTGCTAAAATAATTATTATATTATTGATCGTTTTTGACTATGACTTTTCAGATCATCCAGTATTGTTATCTGCAGCGTTAGCTCCAGGTAAAATGTTGCTATTCTTCAGCCATTCCTGGACCTGTGACCAAAAACAAGCTACGTATGGTCTAATGGCTGTCTCTTCATAGCAAAATCTGCAGAGCTGGGATGGTAATATCCTCCATATATCTATATATCTATATATATATATATATATATATAATCCTATTGGTTGCAAGAATTTTGTATAATTGAATTAGAAAAATTTGATGTTTTGCGTATGTGCCATGGAATCGGTACACTTAAAATCTCTTCCCAACTGTTTTGCAATCTATATGGCACAGCTGTCATTTTTTTGGTCCTTAAATGAAACCAGTATATTTTTTTCCATTGTCACAATTTTCTTTAACCAATTTTGGGTCTTTAATGCCAACAAATAAGTTCCTTACCTTTCCTTCTTCTTCATTCCACTTGCCTCTTCCCTTTTTGCGGTAATGCTGCAATTAGTTGGTTGTAATTTTGCGTAGAGCAGATATTTCCATATATTTTTTGTTAGCTGCATGTGTTACAACTCCACCAGTCCTATTTATGATATAATTTACAAAGATTATAATTTTTTTTTAAACACAATACCCCATAATAAAGCAAATTGAAATGTTTGCAAATCTATAAAAAAAAAAAACTGGAAATAACATTTACATAAGTATTCAGACCTTTCACTAAGTTCTTTGTTGAAGCATCTTTGGCAGCGATTACAGTCTTGAGTCTTCTTGGGTATGACGCTACAAGCTTGGCACACCTGTATTTGGGGAGTTTCTCCCATTCTTCTCTGCAGATCCTCTCAAGCTCTGTCAAGTTGGATGGGGAGCGTCGCTGCACAGCTATTTTCAGGTCTCTCCAGAGATGTTCGATCAGGTTCAAGTCCGGGTTCTGGCTGGGCCACTCAAGGACATTCAGAGACTTGTCCCGAAGCCACTCCTGTGTTGTCTTGGCTGTGTGCATAGTGTTGTTGTCCTGTTGGGAGGTGAACCTTTGCCCCCAGTCTGAGGTCCAGAGCGCTCTGGTGCAGGTTTTCATCAAGGATCTCTCTGCAATTTGCTCCGTTCATCTTTCCCTCGATCCTGACTAGTCTCCCAGTCCCTGCCACTGAAAAACATCCCCACAGCATGATGCTGCCACCACCATGCTTCACCGTAGGGATGGTGCCAGGTTTCCTCCAGACGTGATGCTTGGCATTCAGGCCAAAGAGTTCAATCTTGGTTTCATCAGACCAGAGAATCTTGTTTCTCATGGTCTGAGAGTCTGTCATATGCCTTTTACTGAGAAGTGGCTTCCGTCTGGCCACTACCATAAAAGCCTGATTGGTGGAGTGCTGCAGAGATAGAAGGTTCTCCCATCTCCACAAAGGATCTCCAGAGCTAAGTTAGAATGACCATCAGGTTCTTGGTCACCTCCCTGCTCAGTTTGGCCAGGCGGCCAGCTCAAAGAAGAGTCTTGGTGGTTCCAAACTTCTTCTATTTTAGAACGATGGAGGCTTGGTTTTTGCTCTGATATGCACTGTCAACTGTGGGACCTTATATAGACAGGTGTGTGCCTTTCCAAATCATGTCTAATCAATTGAATTTACCACAGGTGGACTCCAATCAAGTTGTAGAAGCATCTCAAGGATGATCAATGGAAACAGGATGCACCTGAGCTCAATTTCAAATCTCATAGCAAAGGGTCTGAATACTTAAGTTTTATTTCACCTTTATTTAACCAGGAAGGCAAGTTGAGAACAAGTTCTCATTTACAACTGCAACCTGGCCAAGATAAAGCAAAGCAGTGTGACAAAAACAACACCACAGTTATAAATAAACAAACGTACAGTCAATAACACAATAGGTAAAAAATCTATATACAGTGTGTGCAAATGAGGTAAGATTAGGAAGGTAAGGCAATAAATAGGCCGTAGTGGCGAAGTAATTACAATTTAGCAATTAAACACTGGAGTGATAGATGTGCAGAACATGAATGTGCAAGTAGAGATACTGGGGTACAAAGGAGCAAAAAAATAAATAACAATATGGGGATGAGGTAGTTGGATGGGCTATTTACAGATGGGCTATGTACAGATGCAGTGATCTGTGAGCTGCACACATATGTAAATAAGGTATGTTTATTTTTAATAAATTAGCAAGCATTTCTTAAAAACATGTTTTCCCTTCATCATTATGGGGTATTGTGTGTAGATCGATGAGTAAAATGTTTTATTTAATCCATTTTCGAATAAGGCTGTAACGTAACAAAATGTGGAAAAAGTCAAGGGGTCTGAATACTTTCCGAATGCGCTCTATGTATGGAGCATAATGTATTTTACTGTTTTAGTCACGTTTTCAAGTACTGGTAACAAATCATGCATTTTGAATCTTGCATAGATTGTAATGGACACATATGTGTAAAATATTTTTATGATGAGCTAATGCTAAGCTATTTGCCAACTATGTGTGGCACCATGTTTGTTGACATCATATAATGCATTCTGGTTGTCACGTTAATGTATGTCAGACCAAATATGTTACAACAAAACGAGGTGAAGGTGAAGTGCTTTCAAGACAACTGGGAAAAATCATGACGTCAGTGATCTTCAGGTCTGAAAGTCGGAGCTCTAGAAAAAAGAGGCCCAAGTTCCCCCCCGAGTTGAAATTCCGAGTTGGATGACCGTTCAAAACGATTTGTCCCAGTCTGAGATCGTTTTTTCCCCCCAGTTCCCAGTTGTCTTGAACGCTCGGAAGTCGGAGATTTCCAAGTTCCCAGGAGTTTTAAACGCGGCATCAGATTGTAATGATGATAATTCCAGCTCAGAAACCTCTTTCCAGGGGTTTAATTTTTATTTAGCGTATAAACGTCTGTGTTTGCCCCCCATTTATTGATAAATCCACCATCATACTAATATTTCCAACATCATAGCCCCCCCCCCGCAATACCTTCCCCCATTTCTACACCCCATGGACTTGAAAGAAAACCCACAAATGAATCCCCGCCACAAACCCCACTAAAATGGTTTAATCCCTGTTTAGCTTTCTAGACAGTAGGATTGTATTTGGGGTGATGATCTGTGAGGTGCTAACTTTTTATTTGCTTTGTGATTTGTCAAAAACTGTAACAAGTACATTGAATATTAGGAATATGCTGAAAAGTTGCCAAACTTGAGTTAATATTTTCAGGCAATGGGGCGTAGCCATCTTTGACTTTATTTTGCGTCTTTATAGTGAATGGCATTTGGGCATTAGGGAGATTTCGCTTGTCAAACAAACATGGCCGTCATCATAAATAACTTTAGTTGCTGTTAACTGACACACATCTCTTTTCTAAACAATATTACGTTTCACCAGAGATGTGGTATATTGTAAAGGAGTCTAAGTTATGTTTAGTTTTTTTGTCTGTTATTTTGACTGTTTTATAGAACGAGTTTGGCTGTGCATGTGTTCCGTGTGATGCTTGGATTAGAGGTCGACCGATTACGATTTTTCAACGCCGATACCGATTATTGGAGGCCCAAAAAAATCCAGCGCCGATTAAATCGGCCGATTGTTTTATTATTTATTTGTGATAATGACAATTACAACAATACTGAATGAACACTTATTTTAAACTTAATATAATACATCAATAAAATCAATTTAGCCTCAAATAAATAATTAAACGTTCAATTTGGTTTAAATAATGCAAAAAAAAAGTGTTGGAGAAGAAAGTAAAAGCGCATATTACGTTTCACCAGAGATGTGGTATATTGTAAAGCTAAGTTATGTTCAGTTTATTTGTGTCTGTTATTTTGACTGTTTTATAGAACGAGTTTGGCTGTGCATGTGTTCCGTGTGATGCTTGGATGATGAAGTTTGCATTTATCTTTTACAATAAAAAGGTTAAAATTGAGGATTACATTTGTGAAGACCTTTATTTCCCCCATCAGTACAAAACATTGTGAAGGTACTTTTCAGACAACAATGCTGTTCAGCCATGTTTGTGCATCATTATATGTTCCGATCACACGTGTGACTCATTTCAGGAAACTAGCGCATCACTACGTCAAAGGAGAGCCATTTGAAAGGAAACTTAAAATGCCTTCTGGAACATGTGAACTTTCATGTGCCTTAATAACAAACTTGTATGCCTTTTGTATTACGAGCCTAGTTGGTTTAGCCACAGAAAAAGTCAGCAACCTTCACGCTAGCCATGATTCTACATCGTAGAATAATAGGTGAAGATGTCAAAATCTGAAATAACACATATGGAATCACATAGTAACCAACAAAAAAAACCAATATATTTTAGTTTCTTCCAAGTAGCCACCCTTTGCCTTGACAGCTTTGGAAACTCTTGGCATTCTCTGAACCAGCATCACCTGGAATGCTTTTCCAACAGTCTTGAAGGAGTTTGCACATATGCTGAGCACTTGTTGGCTGCTTTTCCTTCACTCTACGGTCCAACTTATCCCAAACCATCTCAATTGGGTTGAGTTTGGATGATTGTGGAGGCCAGGTCATCTGATGCAGCACTCCATCACTCTCCTTCTTGGTCAAATAGCCCTTACACAGCCTGGAGATGGGATGGCGTATAGCTGCAGAATACTGTGATATCAATTCTGGTTAAGTGTGTCTTGAATTCTAAATAAAATCACTGACGGTGCCACCAGCAAAGCACCCCCACACCATCACACCTCCTCCTCCATGCTTCACGGTGGGAACCGCACATGCGGAGATCATCCGTTCACCTACTCTGCGTCTCACAAAGACACGGTGGTTTGAACCAGAAATCTCAAATTTGGACTCATCTGACCAAAAGGACAGATTTCCACCGATCTAATGTCCATTGCTCGTGTTTCTTGGCCCAAGCAAGTCTCTTCTTATTGGTGTCCTCTACTAGTGGTTTATTTGCAGCAATTCGACCATGAAGGCCTGATTCACACAGTCTCCTCTGAACAGTTGATGTTGAGATTTGTCTGTTACTTCAACTATGTGACGCATTCAGTTGGGCTGCAATTTCCTGAGGCTGGTAACTCTAATGAACTTATCCTCTGCAGCAGAGGTAACTCTGAGTCTTCCGTTCCTGTGGCGGTCCTCATGAGAGCCAGTTTCATCATAGCGCTTGATGGTTTTTGCAACTGCACGGTCTTGCAGGCCTTCTCATTCAGCTGCAACTGTATATGCATTCGTAAATCAAGACCTTTTTTGAGTTGGGCTCTGAGATGGTGCAACTGTTGAGAATCTGAGTCTATGGTTGTTGTGGGGGAAAGGTGTTGAGTGTGTATGTATCCCACATCTGTTGCGAGGTAGTAGAAGATGTTAGGGACAATATAGGATGAATCACAATAATTGCTTCCTAAAATAATAATAATTGCTTGCCATAATGTAATTTCGGTAATAGTGAGACTGGTGAGAGGTAAAAATCCTCTGCATATACTGCCTACATTACTACAAATATTAATAGCTAATTATAGAAAATAAGATAAAACAGAATTTTTTTAATATATTTTTTTTATGGCTATATATATATATATATAATACAAATTGAGGTGAGGGCGATGGAAATGCATTTAGAGGTTTATCTGCTTCTGTTCTATGGGTGGCTCTGTGTGCTCTTTTCGAAAGGATGGGTCCCGGTCTCTCCGGGGCCATGGGATCCGGGGGTCATGCCGGGCATTGGGATGACAACCCATCTCGGGATGAGGAGGGGTTTTAGCGGGTGGAATAATGGGGGGGCCAAATGGTACGTTTCCAAACATATATTACCGTTCAAAAGTTTGGAGGTCACTTAGAAATGTCCTTGTTTTTCAAAAGCACATTTTGTGTCCATTAAAATAACATCAAATTGATCATAAATACAGTGTAGACATTGTTAAATGTTGTAAATGACTATTGTAGCTGGAAACGGCAGATTTTTAATGGAATATCTACAGAGGTCCGTTATCAGCAACCATCACTCCTGTGTTCCAATGGCATCGTTGCGTTAGCTAATCCAAGTTTATCATTTTAAAAGGCTAATTGAGCATTAGAAAACCCTTTTTGCAATTATGTTAGCGCAGCTGAAAACTGTTGTACTGATTAAAGAAGCAATAAAACTGGCCTTCTTTAGACTAGTTGAGTATCTGGAGCATCAGCATTTGTGGGTTCGATTACAGGCTGAAAATGGCCAGAAACAAAGACCTTTCTTCTGAAACTCATCAGTCTATTCGTTCTGAGAAATTAAGGCTATTCCATGCGAGAAATTGCCAAGAAACTGAAGATCTCGTACAACGCTGCGAACTACTCCCTTCACAGAACAGCACAAACTGGCTCTAACCAGAATAGAAAGAGTAGTGGGAGGCCCCGGTGCACAACTGAGCAAGAGGACAAGTACATTAGTGTCTAGTTTGAGAAACAGATGTCTCACAAGTCCTCAACTGGCAGCTTCATTAAATAGTACCCGCAAAACCCCAGTCTCAACGTCAACAGTGAAGAGGCGACTCCGGGATCCTGGCCTCCAGCAACAATAGTCATTTACAAGAGTAACAAGGTCTACACAATATTTATGATCAATTATATGTTATTTTAATTGACTTTTTTTTGTTGCATTTCTTTCATAAACAAGGACATTTCTAAGTGACCCCAAACTGTTGAATGGTAGTGTATATATGGGGGATATAATCTTCCCATGTATGTGGCTCGTTTTTGGTCACAGGTCCAGGAATGGCTGAAGAATAGCAACATTTTACCTGGAGCTAACGTTGCAGATAACAATACTGGGTGATCTGAAAAGTCATAGTCAAAACGATCAATAATATAATAATTATTTTAGCAAAATGTTTCTAATTTACAATCTGTAGAAACTATGAGAATAGAAATGTTCAGTACTTTTGTGAAGCATCACAGCACAGTTGAAAAACATATGGCAAATAGAAATCCAATATGGATGGTGTTCAGAGATAGATGGGAGGGAGTTGAATGGAGCTGAAGTGTGGGATTAATAACAAGATAAACAATGTAAAATATACTGGGCCTGTAAAATGTATATAGGTTCAGAACTTTTGTGAAATAGCACAGTTACAAATAGAAATCAAACTGGATGGACATCAGAAATAGAGGAAGGACTAAAAACAAACAAAATATAACTGTTGTAAAATAGACTGTGTCTGTAAAATGTGTATTAGATGTATAAACTGAAGGTAGAAGCCTAAGCACAAGTGTAGACTTTACCTTGAACTGCTTACTTACAAGCCCTTAACCAACAGTGCAGTTCAAGAAGAGTTAAGAAAATATTTACCAAGTAGACTAAAATAAAAAGTAACAATAAAAAGTAACACAATAAAATAACAATAACAAGGCTATATACAGGGGGTACCGGTACAGAGTCAATGTGGAGGCTATATACAGGGGGTACCGGTACAGAGTCAATGTGGAGGCTATATACAGGGGGTACCGGTACAGAGTCAATGTGGAGTCTATATACAGGGGGTACCAGTACAGAGTCAATGTGGAGGCTATATACAGGGGGTACCGGTACAGAGTCAATGTGGAGGCTATATACAGGGGGTACCGGTACAGAGTCAATGTGGAGGCTATATACAGGGGGTACCGGTACAGAGTCAATGTGGAGGCTATATTCAGGGGGTACCGGTACAGAGTCAATGTGGAGGCTATATACAGGGGGACCGGTACAGAGTCAATGTGGAGGCTATATACAGGGGGTACCGGTACAGAGTCAATGTGGAGTCTATATACAGGGGGTACCAGTACAGAGTCAATGTGGAGGCTATATACAGGGGGTACCGGTACAGAGTCAATATGGAGGCTATATACAGGGGGTACCGGTACAGAGTCAATGTGGAGGCTATATACAGGGGGTACCGGTACAGAGTCAATGTGGAGGCTATATACAGGGGGTACCGGTACAGAGTCAATGTGGAGTCTATATACAGGGGGGTACCAGTACAGAGTCAATGTGGAGGCTATATACAGGGGGTACCGGTACAGAGTCAATGTGGAGGCTATATACAGGGTATTACGGTACAGAGTCAATGTGGAGGCTATATACAGGGGGTACCGGTACAGAGTCAATGTGGAGGCTATATACAGGGGGTACCGGTACAGAGTCAATGTGGAGGCTATATACAGGGGGTACCGGTACAGAGTCAATGTGGAGGCTATATACAGGGGGTACCGGTACAGAGTCAATGTGGAGGCTATATACAGGGTATTACGGTACATAGTCAATGTGGAGGCTATATACAGGGTATTACGGTACAGAGTCAATGTGGAGGCTATATACAGGGGGGGTACCAGTACAGAGTCAATGTGGAGGCTATATACAGGGGGTACCGGTACAGAGTCAATGTGGAGACTATATACAGGAGGCACCAGTACAGAGTCAATGTGGAGGCTATATACAGGGGGTACCGGTACAGAGTCAATGTGGAGGCTATATACAGGGGGTACCGGTACAGAGTCAATGTGGAGGCTATATACAGGGGGTACCGGTACAGAGTCAATGTGGAGGCTATATACAGGGTATTACGGTACATAGTCAATGTGGAGGCTATATACAGGGTATTACGGTACAGAGTCAATGTGGAGGCTATATACAGGGGGGGTACCAGTACAGAGTCAATGTGGAGGCTATATACAGGGGGTACCGGTACAGAGTCAATGTGGAGACTATATACAGGAGGCACCAGTACAGAGTCAATGTGGAGGCTATATACAGGGGGTACCAGTACAGAGTCAATGTGGAGGCTATATACAGGGGGTACCGGTACAGAGTCAATGTGGAGACTATATACAGGGGGTACCGGTACAGAGTCAATGTGGAGGCTATATACAGGGGGTACCGGTACAGAGTCAATATGGAGGCTATATACAGGGGGTACCGGTACAGAGTCAATGTGGAGGCTATATACAGGGGGTACCAGTACAGAGTCAATGTGGAGGCTATATACAGGGTGTACCGGTACAGAGTCAATGTGGAGGCTATATACAGGGGGTACCGGTACAGAGTCAATGTGGAGGCTATATACAGGAGGCACCGGTACAGAGTCAATGTGGAGACTATATACAGGGGGTACCGGTACAGAGTCAATGTGGTGGCTATATACAGGGGGTACCGGTACTGAATCAATGTGGAGGCTATATACAGGGGGTACCGGTACTGAATCAATGTGGAGGCTATATACAGGGGGTACCGGTACAGAGTCAATGTGGAGGCTATATACAGGGGGTACCGGTACAGAGTCAATGTGGAGGCTATATACAGGGTGTACCGGTACAGAGTCAATGTGGAGGCTATATACAGGGGGTACCGGTACAGAGTCAATGTGGAGGCTATATACAGGGGGTACCGGTACAGAGTCAATGTGGAGGCTATATACAGGGGGTACCGGTACTGAATCAATGTGGAGGCTATATACAGGGGGTACCGGTACAGAGTCAATGTGGAGGCTATATACAGGGGGTACCGGTACAGAGTCAATGTGGAGGCTATATACAGGGGGTACCGGTACAGAGTCAATGTGGAGGCTATATACAGGGTATTACGGTACAGAGTCAATGTGGAGACTATATACAGGGGGTACCGGTACAGAGTCAATGTGGAGGCTATATACAGGGGGTACCGGTACAGAGTCAATGTGGAGGCTATATACAGGGGCTACCGGTACAGAGTCAATGTGGAGGCTATATACAGGGGGTACCGGTACAGAGTCAATGTGGAGGTTATATACAGGGGGTACCGGTACAGAGTCAATGTGGAGGCTATATACAGGGGGTACCAGTACAGAGTCAATGTGGAGGCTATATACAGGGGGTACCGGTACAGAGTCAATGTGGAGGCTATATACAGGGGGTACCGGTACAGAGTCAA